>NW_016159382.1:9507-17508 GCF_001687245.7 Rhagoletis zephyria | reverse complement strand
TGCAAAAGGTGTTCAGCTCCTTTTCTTCGCAAAACAGAAAGGAGAATTCTACTGTCTGAGGGTTATAATCCCTAAGTGCGGCCGAAGGCCGCCTACGCAGAAAGGTGTTCTCTGCAAACGGTGTTCAGCTCCTTTTCTTCGCAAAACAGAAAGGAGAATTCTACTGCTGAGGGTTATAATCCCTAAGTGCGGCCGAAGGCCGCCTACGCAGAAAGGTGTTCTCTCAAACGGCGTTAGCTCCTTTTCTTCGCAAAACAGAAAGGAGAATTCTAGCTGCCTGAAGGTTATAATCCCTACGTGCGACCGAAGACCGCCTACGCAGAATGGTGTTCTCTGCAAACGGCGTTCTCCTTTTCTTCGCAAAACAGAAAGGAGAATTCTAGTGCCTGAAGATTATAATCCCTACGTGCGGCCGAAGGCCACCTTCGCAGAAAGGTGTTCTCTACAAACGCTGTTCAGCTCCTTTTCTTCGCAAAACAGAAATGAGAATTCTACTAAGTGAAAATTCCGAATTAAAAATCCGCTTTTAATATTCAAAATTCCAGTCTGGTAGCACCAAGTTGTATGTTATTTTTCTATCTTATTCATCGTTTATATGAAAACTTTAACAATAAATTATATAAGAACTATAGGGTTGCTAGAAAAAAGGGGGGTATTTTTCAAATCAGGGGGTCCTATTCTACCCCCCTCATCCCCCCTTTTTCTAGAATTTTCCGTCCGTCTACTAAAATTTTCTTTTATTTCACATTGATTCTCTAAAACAAATTTTCGATGTATTGTTAAAACGCATAAGGCTAAAGGTAAATTTATAGGAAATTAAACTAACTATTTATTAAAACTAGTAGTAACCCCCGAAATACGGGTGAGTACTTCTCCTCAAAATTTATTTAAAGAACTTCGTGAAAGACAACAATTAATCTTGTATTGCTAGACACCTGATAATCCAGGATAATTTTTAAGTTTTTAAATATTACTCTACTCTAGGCATTACTCTACTCTAAGTGGGCCATGAGAAAACCGTAATCTTTAAGATATAGTCCAACCTTTCACAATATCTGGTATTAGTCTTAATCTTAAATGCAATAATCATTGAAAATTGGCGCCGTTTATGGTGAAAAGCTTTTAATATCACACTTTCAAACTAAAGCTTTCTTAATCCTAGAAGCCTAATGTATTTGGGAGTAACGTAAAGCCTTTATACGCTGTAGAGGCTTAGGCACTTAAAAGATAACCTGTGAGCTAAAATGTACTTAGTCCTGTCTTATTTTTTTTAAAGAATATTGATGTTGTGAGTTTGACTAATAATAAAACTAAGTTTTATTAATAAAAACTATAACCACATTTATTTAAAACAACAAAATAAAAAGTAAGTACGCCTCGCAGACGTAGATTATACTTTTAGGGTTAACCCTTTCAGCACAAAAATTCAACCACTGGTTCTAAAAAATTTATACCGGCTAATTTTGGATCGTTCATTTTGAAAATTATATACAAAAGTGTGTAACGCTATGAGATTTGCGGTCATTCAGGGTCCTTTTTAATGGTTAGTGATATCCTAGGTGTTTAAAAAAGAAAGGGATCTCAGCTATTTTTATTTTTTGCCTTCGTGAAATATATTTCAAAACTATGAATAATACCTAATAACTTTTCCGAATCTCAATTCCACGGAAATATGGTTAAAATTTTTCAATAGATTATATTACTCACTATCGACTTTTCTGTCGCTTTTTACATTTTTGACAAACACGGTCAACTGCAACTGCAGCTTGCGCTTTAGTTTGATATATAGCTCAATTCTGTGGCTGCTACAGATCGGCCTAACTAAGTCGTATGACTGAGAAAATATATATAGATACTAAAGGCCTGAATTACAAAACATAGCGACATGTAACACATCATGCAAGTGCCAGTTTATATCATGTCGCTTATACATGTTTGAAAGTGATATATGAAGACATTGCCGAATAAATTCAAATCAAATCATGCATCAAATTTATGCATGTCAACAAAAGGAACACATGCGACATATTCAGCATTATTATTTACATTGTATATACGGGAAGAGATTTTCCAGATTTTGCAAGCTCCTATCATAGTAAAATTTATTAAACAATCATCTAATTAAAAATCTATATACCAACGGTGGCAAACGTTTGAGCCAAATGCGGCTCTTTGATTAGCAAAGTGCGGCTCTTTTTACTTTCTCCTTGCTTAAAGTATGTTCACATATAAATATTATCTCAATCAAAGCTCGTTTTTTAATCATCCCGTTTACACAGGCAAATCTCAGATTATTAGCCGGCAAATTTGTTGTGCTTGTTATTCTCACATCTCAAGGAAAAGTTATGGTTCGTCTCTATGCCACCGTGATCACGTTTTAGATAAAGCAATATAAATATATTTTAACTTAACATTTGTTAAAAATACCTTTACAAACCTCTTTTCATTGCTAGCGTCCATTTTTGTTTACGTTTACATTTGGTATTTCTCCACTTCTTCGCAAAAACATTCGATAAAACTAGGATGGACACCGAAAAGTTATCGGTTAAATCTGAGATTATTTTATAATTACAGATTAACAAGGAACGAGTTTTATATCGCTAATCTCTTTTTCTAATTACAGATTAGGGTGTTAAGCTAGAAAATATTGATAATCTACTTATATGTGAACCTAGTATTAGAACATTTTTGCTCTTTTTACTTTTTAAAATACATATTTCATAAATATTACACATATACATAAATATTTTGCATACAAACATATTATACATATAAATATATATTTTAGCCCACAGCAATTTGCCAACAAAAAAACAGCTGATCAAGAAAAGCTGGTTGGAACTTACGCAAATCCCTAAATTGAATTTGATGGCTTGGAAGTTGAAATAGTAAAATGCGACTAATTAAACTTGTAAGAAATAAGTAATTATTCGTTTAGTCAGTGAACTGTGTCAGGATAAGAATTCAGGATTTGTTTTCTTATGTTTTCAATTTCATGCTTTTTGCATNCAGAAAATCGAGCTGAGCCGACTTAGGCTTATGTCAACCGAACTTCAGTTGGGTGGCTACTGGCTGAAATGGTTTTACAGATGGCAACTGCAAGCTGACAACTGAGTTGCTATATTGGCAACTGCATTTTTGTGGTCGTTGCGGTAATAATCGAAGATTGTATACCTACATATAAGGTAAACTTCAAAGTCTCGTTCTTTTCGTTTCATAAATTTTCCCAACGAATCCTTCAGTACTTACCACTGATATAAAGACAGAAAAATTCAAAATTTATAGTTTCTCAAAGTACGCCCGTAATACTCATATTCTTGAAAGAAAGCAATTTCCCGCTCGTACCGACTCATAATGAATTTGCAGCTCTTATTGATTCTCTTCATCAAGCGCATATAATTCTTTAAAGCTCAATTATGCAAGACTTATGGACTGATTATGGCAACTTAACGTAACTTGCTGGCTCTGACTTAAAAATTCTCTTAAATGAATGTTGCTTATAATTGAACAGCCGAAACTTAAAGTAACTTAATGCTACGGCGAATCTGTTTCATTTTGATTTTCTAAGTTCCGTTAAGTTACGTTAAGCTAAGTTGGCATAATCAGGCTTTTAGACTTGACTTCACTTGAAAATTGTATATCTGGCAAATGACCAGCTCGTGTATGTATGTAGTTATCCAAAAAAACAGCTTTACTTAGAAACTTGGAGACCTACAGTCAGTCAATAAAGTTTAGGTACAGCGAAATATGGTCAATTCTACAACAAAAAAACCAAAAATCAGGGTTCCACACCTTGTGCAAAATTAGAGAAAATTCCGCAAAACTTCATTCAAATATTGCACTTTTTATTTACGCTCTCTAGAAAGAAGTTGAGTATGCAGTTTTTTAGCCCATTCAATTTTAGTATAACAAAGTGCAAGTTTGTGGTGGCTAGGACTTACCATTGATTTTTAGGAATTTTTTTTGTTGAAGGTGTCGCTCATTTTCTCCATATAAAATAATGTTTAATAAGTCAAATTTTTTCTAGATAGCGTAAATTAAAAGAGCAATATTTAAATGAAATTTTGCAGAATTTTCTTTAATTTTGCACAAGGTTTGGGGCTTTTCTTTTTGGGGTTTTTGTTGTAGAATTGACCATATTTTTATAAAAAATTAGCAAAAAATAAAATATTTAAATAATAGTTACCCGTATTCTAAAAAATTCGCTGTACCTAAACTTTATTGACTGACTGTATATATTTTTTATTTGTAAGTTACATTCCTAAGTGCAAAGAGAGCCGTGGGAGAATCATGTTGCCGTTTCATTTTTTAATAAAGTCGCTACAAATATGTCACACAAATATAATTTTTTGTATAAATGTAATTCATCTGGCAAACGAAAAGCAAACTTTCAAATAAAGACAGAAATAAAGTGAAATAAAAACAATCACAATTTGATTCGCTTGAATACATTTATTTCAATTGTAGTTTTTATTCAATTTTCCCCCAAACAAATTAAACATTTATGATTTTGCGTGTACAAATACATATGCTGAGGACCAAGAATATGAGAAAAAACAATAGGTGATAGTGATGAGCGATATTTCACTACCGCAGATTTTATCACTGTGATTTAAAATTCGCTTATAGTGACTGCTACTGCTAGGCCACAATATCAGTGATTGTGATTTTTCTACTCGCATGATATTTCGCTGTGCATGAAAATCACATCGGCAATAGCTAGTCGACAGAAGTTACGAATGGTGATTTTTCGCTATCATGGTATAAATTGTGATCCTACAATTTTTAATTATTCATTATAACAAATCAGTTGACGCATTCTATCTCTTATAGCATTTCATATAGTCAACATGGATTTTGCAAGGGCAAATCAACTTCTACAAATTTACTTGAATTAACATCCTATATCTCAAAAGCATTTAGTGAAAGCAAATCTGTTGACATGGGTGTAGCCAGGTAGGGGAAAGGGGTGCTCGATCCCCCCTAACTTTCAAATTTTCCTTATATATATATAAAATAGTACCCTGAAATTCCAGCTTAATAGGGTCGAGAACCCCCCCCCCCTAAATTTCATTCTGGCTACGCCGATGTCTGTTGATGTTATATATAGTGACTTCAGTAAAGCATTTGACAAAGTGTGCCACTCGTTGCTCATCTACAAACTTGATCTTCTTTGTCTTCCACCTAATTTTCTACGTTGGATCTCTTCATACCTCTATGATAGATCACAAAGGGTATTGTTTAAAAATACTATCTCTGACGTCATTGATGTTACTTCAGGAGTCCCTCAAGGTAGCCACCTACGCCCGGTTCTGTTCTTGCTTTTTATAAACGAGATTCTACAGATATACAATTTTCCAAAATTTTAATGTATGCAGATGATGTAAAGCTTTATAAATCGTACGTTTCAATTAAAGAAAGGTCTTTGCTACAATCAGACTTAGACAGCATGGCTTTCCGGTGTCAAGTAAATCTTATGCCTCTAAATCTTAAGAAATGTAAAGTAATGAACTTCTCGCGAAGAGCTGTTCATCCCCCTTCTTATACAGTAGGTAACCATAACCTGGAACTGGTGCACAATTTTGTGGACCTTGGTATCACAATGGATCCTAAGCTTAATTTTAATCTTCATATTAATGTGACAGTCAACAAGGCTAAAGGTGTACTTGCATTTGTGAAACGATGGTCAAAGAATTTTGTGACCCTATCACTAAACCCCTGTTTATAAAATAGTTAGGCCAGTTCTGGAGTACGGTTCGGTGGTTTGGAATCCAAGGTATCAAATTTACTCAGACAAGATAGAATCAATTCAAAAACAATTCCTACTTTTTGCTTTAAGGAATTTTCGTTGGGATTCTCAATATAAGCTTCCACCTTATACGAGCCGATTATAACTTATTAATCTTCCTACACTTTCATGCTTGGTACAATTTTTATAGTTAAATTACTAACAGGCTCAATTTCAAGTCCGCTTCTTCTTGGCGAAGTTAGCCTTAATGTTCCCTCCCGGGTATCAAGACACTTTTGCCCCCTATTTCTGAAAGCTTGTAAAACTAATTTTGAATTGCACGACCCACTCCGTTGCTTATGCCAGGATTTTAACTCTCATTCCAGCACGTTTGATATATCAGATCCGCTTTTCAGCATTAAGAAATCGATACTGTCCTCTCTCAATAAATGAATCATTAAAATAAAGACATAAAATCGGCTGATGAATTTAGTTCTGTAGCTGAACAGTTTTAGATCTCGATACTTAACAAACTCCTGCCTATCGTGACTCGGCGCAAAAATTGAAAATACTGGTTCCGTACGTCACGCGGACTGCGCCCCTCGTGCGGATGGGCGGGAATGGAGGGTAAAAACCGTTGGGATATTATTATTATTATTATTATTGTGAATATGCTCGTATATATACTGCGTTTTTTTTATTACCGTTCCACGGTAGTTTCAAATGGACACTTTCAAATACGCAGTTTGAGCGAATAAATTAAGTTTTTCCCTCTTTTTGCCTCACTCATTTTTTCGACTGAAACCCCTACGCGTAGGGAATTATCCCTACATGTGCCAACACTGATTTTTCATCATTTATTATAACTAACTATTATACGTTTCTGTGTTATTAAAACAACTAGCGATCGCAATAGCCATAAAAAATCACCGTGATTTAAAAATCGCAATCACTCTTTTCACTGATACTGAAAAATCGCTACTTCGCCCATCACTAATAGATGCCACGGAGAGTAATTGTCTCTAAGTTTCTGGGTAAGTCAAGTCAAGTCTTGAATAACCGAGCTTCTACTTAAAAACGTACAATATATTCGTAGCTCGCGAACTTCTACGAACAAAATGTTAGCTAATTTCAACCGACTTTCTACATAGAATCACTCGTCGCCACTTTGATTGAGGTCGCATTGAGCACTTACGCTTTTATTACCGTTTAAAGAATATATGTACTTTTTTCTTGTAGACAATTTTTATTCTAAGAAATTTTGATATAGAAATTTTAATTCTAAAGGCTGTATCACATTGATACAAATTACAAAAACTGGGACGACAGTTTCTTTAGCAGTCAAACAATTATTACTTATAACAAATAAATATGAATGCGTTGAATTTGGAAATCACTTGGAAAATATTAGAGCCTTCGATTTCGCGAGATTGTCCAAGAAACAATTTTTGGCGATCGCATCTCACGAGACTCTCGTGTATCGAAACCTCATTATACTTGCGAGCTTCTCGATGCTCGATTTAAGGCTGTGTGTTTAATTTGGGGTATTAAAACCATGATATTTTAGTTTAAAATTTGTCATTTAATACTTTTACTTAGTGTTTTTGTTGGAACCCTCAAATGCAAGTAATATAGGTATGCACGGTGACAGGTAATAAGATCAACGGACCACCAGGGTGGGAAATAAAGTCAATTGACCTTATTACCTTTTTAAAAACGAAATAAAATCCATTGACATTATTTCTCTTTCAAACATTAAATTTGCTTAGCTTCGCGGCGGCTCGCGTTATCGCGCCACACCGTCTAAAATTTTCTAATTTATAAAGGCTATTCAACTGGTTTATCTTATTTTATCATTGCACTATTTTTTGGACAATGTAGCTTTATTTTATTGCTAAATGTGAATGATTAAAAGGAATAACACCTTTTTTGGCACTTTTATATTTCTATTTGGCACATTTTGGCACTTTTTTATTCTCAATATGGCACCTCATAACTAAGGATAGTCGGTAGCCCTAATTGAAAGATTTCTACTGTGTTTTGGGGCAACAACTTGCCTGCAGTAAAAAAGCATATAATTTGTGTTTCAAAAGTGTGTGAAAACCAAAAACCAATCAATTAACTTATATGATCTCGGTTCCGATATTAAATAATCAACAATTGTTTATACCCGCATTTTGGCAAATTGGCTCGTTGAATGTGCCATCTAATAAATAGTGTCGTCATTCTCCTCAGCTGCTTTTAAATGATGTCGTCACAAATTGCTGGCGGAG
>NW_016159382.1:0-8258 GCF_001687245.7 Rhagoletis zephyria | reverse complement strand
ATTCCTTTTAATCATTCACATTTAGCAATAAAATAAAGCTACATTTTCCAAACAATAGTGCAATGATAAAATAAGATAAACCAGTTGAATAGCCTTTATAAATTAGAAAATTTTAGTTGAGAAAAAGAAGTGCACGCAAAGGATTTCACAAAAATGTATTGAAATGTTATTTTTTTTTAGAAAAGTGCCATTTTGGCATTTTGTGCCAAATTGAAAAATTAAATCCCATTTGAAGTGAAATAGGGACAAATGGCACGGTTTGAGCCAAGTTGGCATCCCTGCTTCCAATAACTTACAAATATAAAAAGGTGAAATATCGAGGGCTTGAATTCATTAATACCCTCTATCTGCAATTTGCACAAAAACTAATTTGTGATTTTAGAAACCATCTGGGACTTATTACCTGTCGTTATATAAGGTAACATTAATATAACTGATGACAGTTAAAGCTTAGGTGGATTTTTATATCAGAATCTCATCTTTGTGAAAAGTGTGCAGATAGAGGGTATTATTGAATATAAGCTCTCGATGTATAATATATATAAAAATTTTATTTCAACGTATAAAAAATTAAATCTACCTGCGTTACAGCATGGTGGGAGACGGGGAAGGGGGGCCGCGTCGTAGCGTGACGTGGTGTGCGCGCCTGTCGCGTGGGGTAAGCAGGGCGCGCGCGGTGTGGCGCGCTAACGCGAGCCGCCGCGAAGCTAAGCAAATTTAATGTTTGAAAGACAAATAATGTCAATGGATTTTATTTCGGTTTTAAAAAAGTAATAATGTCAATTGACTTTATTTCGCGCCAGGGTGGGAAATAAAGTCAATTGACCTTATTTCCGTTGATCTTATTGCCTGTCACCTGTTATTCTCGCAACTCGAGGAAGAGTTAAGCTTCTTCTCTGTGCCACCGTGGTCACTTTTTTCTGCTAGACATATTATGGTAATTAAATATATTTTAACTTAATATTTTATTAAAAATACCTTTACAAACCTCTTTTCCTTGCTAACGTCAATTTTTGTTTACTTTTACATTTGACATTCCTCCTCTTCTTCGCAAGTATAATCGATAAAACTGGGTTGGACACAAAAAATGTTATCGGATTAATCTGAGATTGTTTAGTAATTATAATTTTGTATGGCTAATCTCTTTTTTAATTAAGATTAGGGAGTTAAGCGCGAAAATGATGATAATATTTTTATAAGTAAACCTATTAGGCGAATTAGTTACATATATACACATAGTTTTACTCATATACTTGTGAATCAAGGACGTTAAAACAAAGAACGTAGATAACAAGAAGGGACAACTCGTTATAATTGTAGCGAAAGTGCGCAACAGGGGCCTGCCTTCTCTTTTGCGCTAGTGCGTTTTTTGATTGGATGAAAAGAGAAGGCACGCCCCTGTTGCGCACTTTCGCCACAATTATAACATTGTTGTCCCTTCTTGTTATCTACGTTCTTTGGTTAAAATATCTTGAAAACATCGCATCAATTACTGGTTTTGAGCTTGTAGCTTGAGCGGTTCTATTTGTATATATTCCTAAAAATAGTTTTTCTTTTGGGAATATGATCTGTGGTTCTGCTTCATCTGTCGATAGGTTTACGTTAAAGTCATGAATACATATAACATTTCGTCTTTTGTTTTGTAGGTGTTCTTTCGTTATAGCTAAAATATGCTAAAATTCACTAAGCTTACATCTTATCCGCTTTGCGCTAAAAATAGATTAGTCTAAATTTTAGTATCCGCAAATGGCGCTGTGTAACAAAAGCGGCTGCCAAAATTTGCTTGCATTGGTGGTGGTAAATAACTCATTTTAATGGTGATAAATAGTGAAAATGGAGCAAAAAAATAGCAGCCTCAATTTGGACTACATTTCATCTCCTGTAGCGTAACCATGGCTAAGTTACAAAGACACTCGCGCCGATTCGCAGAGACTATTGATGAAAAGCCTTCGCAAAAAGGCAAATTTTTGAGAGAATCTACGCATTGCTATTTCGAATTTATCGCCCAAGGTGAATAGAGCTTTGAACATTCTTTTCACAAATTAGTTTCAAAAACGTTCGTATTCTTTTCAGAAGGTTATCAACGGTTTTTGGTAAATGTGTTAATTAATAATTATGCAACTATGTATTATCAATTATCAAAGAAAGTATTACGTTTACCTGCTCTGGCTCTACACTTACCATAATTTTACAAGCTTTTATTTATTTTGCTCATCTTGCAGAACAACGAAAATGGCTATCATTTTATGTAGTTATATAGATAATTAGATATCATTCGGAAAAATTTCACTTGCAGTAATTTCTACGTGGTAAGTGCTCCTCTATTATTTGATTTCATAGGGATTCGAATTCCACCTTCATTAAAAGTAGTAAAGAAATTTCGCTGTACTGTATAAATAATATCGGTGATGAATTGGAGAATGAACATGAAGTGTTTTATGAAGACTAACTGCCTTATTAAGCTCTCCTCAAGGCATATCTGCGAGACATGTAGTAATTTTTTTTTAATTCACGAATTTCGATAATGCCATAATTAGTGACTAGATGATATCATTTACGTACATATAATAATTGTGATGTCAGCAGAGTAAGACGTGCTTTTGCAGTGCTCTTAAATAGTAGTGTTTGTCCTAGGAAATATCTAGAAATTTGCCAAAAGTTGCTAATCTACCGGTGTTCGCGTGTGCTGCGAGTTGTTCCTGTTGCGGATACCTACGCACTGATTCACCTGACTTATTTTTATGCTTGCTTCGCCTGATAGCTTAAAAAGTTCGTACAAACATACAAAAAATTTGCCTATTTTCCACTGTAGGTCATAAGCTATCTGCTTGCAAAATTTGATGCAAAACCGTTCAGTCTTTTCCACGTATTAATTGAATTAACCTTTTTTGGCAGGTGGTAACTCTTAAAACAGTAGCCTATTTTTCAACCTAGCTCATAAGCTATCTGTGTGAAAACTTCCATGCAAATCAGTTCACTCATTTCCGCGTATTAATTAAATTAAACATTTCTAACAGGTGGCAACTCTTAAAAAAAGTAGCCTACTTTCTAACCTAGGTCATAAGCTATCTTTGTGCAAAATTTCATGCAAATCCGTTTAGTCGTTTCCGCGTATTAATTTAATTAAACTTTTTTAACAGGTGGCAACTCTTCCAAAAAATTATGCCTATTTTCCACTGTAGGTCATAAGCTATCTGCTTGCAAAGTTTCATGCAAATCCATTCAGTCATTTCCGCGTATTAATTTAATGAAACTTTTTTAAAGGTGGCACTCTTAAGAAAAGTAGCCTATTTTCCAATCTGGGCCATAAGCTATCTGTGTGCAAATTTTCATGCAAATCCATTTAGTCGTTTCCGCGTGATGATTTCCCAAGCATCCAAACATACAAACTTTCACATTTATAATATTTATTAGATGACCATACTTATTTTATTTATGTAGCTTAACCCCCTCCGGGTTGAGTATGGTAAGAAAATAACTTGTTTCAAAACCAAGCTATTTGGATAATGTTTTCGAGAACTATCTAAACACATATACTCATCATTTGAACATAAAAAAGTANTAATGTTTTTGAGAACTATCTAAACACATATACTCATCATTTGAATATAAAAAAGTATGTTTTACGAAAGCCGAGTCATGTTTTTACATTTTACTTACTGACTTTACACTTTTTTAACGGTTTCCATCCTTTTACATTAAAATCATGCTATATTTTAGCTGCTATTTGTTTTGCACAGAAAAAGTAATCATTCACCTGACCTATTTTAACGCTTGCTTCACCTGATAGCTTAAAAGTTCGTGCCGAAGATTGGAGAGCTGGCTGCTGAAACGGCAAATTTAAAGCTGCCTATAGCAGCTATTGCAGAAAGGGTGAGTGCAGTCGAGAACACGTGCACTGAAGTTCTAGCGCTCCGCAGTGAACTGATATATACTCAGGCGCAGCTCACTGCTCTCGAAAGCAATGCAGTTTCCACCGATGTGATAATAAACGGGATCCCTCAAGCAGCTGATGAGTGCTTGTCTGAACTCTTCGGTAAAATCTGCGGTGCAGCTCAGCATAAACCTCCGCCTTTGCGTGATGCTTTTCGGCTGCGTAGTGCAAAAAGTAATAGGCAAAAAATCAGCAACAACTGCCCTATTGTTGTTAAGCTGTTCTCTGCACATGATCGCAATCAGCTCTTAAAAGCTATTGCTGTGTTCTGTAAAACCAAAAAGAGATCGCTAGCGCTCTCCGATGCTGGATTTCCTGGTTATGGATCAATTTTTTTGCATGAGAGTTTGCCAAAAATGCTGCGTGAGGTGATGTCGTATGCGTCGGAGCTTAGGCGGAAGAAACAGTTGGCGTCAACCTTCTCCATCCGTGGCAGAGTTTTTGAACGGCTTAAACCAGGCGAGGAGCCCAAACTGGTGAGAAGCAGGGCCAAGGTTAATGCTCTTATTAGCACTAGAAAAAAATTAGGTATATGTTCGTTGTGAAATCGTATTTTTTATTGTGGTTAGTTTATGCCAGCTTAGAAGTTAAGTTAGTTGTATGCTTGTTCTCTTTCTTCCTATGCCCAATACTCTTGATTAGTTATTTGTTTACTGTTTTATTTCTATGCTTTAAGCAATTTTTCTTTGTTCCCTTGATTTCGGTCTATGAAAGTGTATGTTATTTTCGCCTGTTCTCAATTTGCTCTTTTCTCCTGCTTACATTGTTTTTTTGCAATCACATACAAAACATGGGTACCAAATGAAATAATTTGTTCACAAGTACGAATGGGAATTGAAAATACCCCTTAAATTAACTTAATTTTTTTGAGCTAATAAAGTTAGGCCTTAACATATAATTTTTTTTTTTAATAAAAATTGCGAAATTTCAAGGGTATTCAAGAATAAAATTATAAAAGGGTAGTAAAATCTATTGTGTTTTAATTCTACAGAATCTTATCATTTATTTGACACCCATACCATTTTTTAAGTATACTGCACTGAAATTCTTAAACCATTTTTTGAATTGCTCATTTGTTTCAAATTTCAAAGTTCTTTTAAAAACTCCTGACGTAAGAGAGAAAAATTAAGAACCCAAGTTTATTATATTTGGCCTTGCCTGTCGCAAGGTATTATATGCATATTGAGCTACACATTTATAAAAACAAGATTTAAATATTAAATAAACAAAAGAAATATAGCAAAAACTCGTCAACATAAAGCGTTTCTATATCCGGAAAATCCCGGAATTCTAGGCAAATAATCCCGGGATTTTCAGGATTAAAAATCCTAGTATACACATCAAAAGCATTTCATTAAAACAAGAAACCAGTTTCCTTTTTTAGAATTACTGTTTTTTTCCTTAATATTACGAAACATTTACTCAATTTGAGAACTCTTTCCTTAAGGTTTATGCTCAAAAACGGGCGTCAGTAATTTGAGGAAGTAAATTTACTCAATAAAAGTAGTAATTTCCTTATATAATTTTGAATTTTGTCAGTGCTGTGAAGACAAAAAAGCGGTGCGGTGCCATCATTCGAGATGCAAAGTTGCCAAAGTAGCTGTCATTTTTTTATACCCACTTGTGCACAAGGGTATATTAACTTTGTTCACATACCCGGTTGTTTGCAACAGCCAAAATCGAGATATATATAGACCAGAGGTTCCCAAACTTTTTTTTCTCGTAGACCCCTTTCAAAAATTGACTGGTTTCGGTGCTGATACATTTCTAAATATTCCCAAAGCTCGTACAAAATAAATGTGAGGATTAGATCTAACAATATAAATTTGAATCGCGGTTGAATTAAAAAGCTAAACTCAGTGTGGCCAAAATAAAGGTAAACTATTTTCTTGTATTCTATTTATAAAAATAATGCGAGCATTGCGAGCGCTAGTATTATTTACATTATCTTCATCATAAACTCATCAAATGTTCAGCGCACTCATGGCTTTGCACGTGGAGTATTTGTAAAATACTTAGTTTATTTGTATTAATGGCATAATTTTTATTTTTATCGCACCGAGTTTTAAAGTGAGGCGAAAAATATTTATCACATTTTTAAAACACAAAACATAAAACATCTAAACGGCTAACATTTTACGCCAAACTTTTAATTCAGAAACTGACAATAGAGAAAAGAACGAGTTTAAAAGAATCGATGACTGCCGTCTTATCATCTTCTCATCAATGGACTTGTCATTTACGCCTATCACATTCAGGTGTTTGTGCCACGGGAAGTGACCAATCAGCACTCCAGCAAGTTGTCTGCAATGTCGTCTGCTCAGTGAGAGCAAAAAATTAGATAGACCATGTGAGATTGAAGGTAACCAGTGATGCCAGATTGTGGGTAATTTCCCTATTTGAGGGATATTTTGTATCAAAAATTACTAAAAGGGATCATATAAATAAGGGATTTTCGCAGTTATTGTTGCTTAATTGATCAAAATTCAAGAATATTCGACATTCTTACGTAATTTATCGTTTTGAAGATGTGATGTGGAGTGAAATGGTATAAAATTTTTAAAAAGTATAAGGACAATTTCGAAAATTTTCTTACGTTAACCAATTCAAGCGCTGAGCAAGAAAGAATCTTTTCAGTTGTAACTGGTGTTTCATGTAAAAAGCGGAACAAATTATCTGATGAAATGTTAAATAGCACATGAGTGTGCTTCAATTTTAAAGTCACCAAAAAATTCTTTTGGCCCGTAGTGAGTGAGCAAAAAAATGAAAGTGAAAAAATGAATGAGTGAAAAAAATGCAGAAAAAGGGGTTTTTTCTTTACAGCGGTCGGGAGGCAATGGCAAACCTCCGAGTGTATTCCTGCCATGAAAAACAGCTTCTCATAAAAATACAGTCGCCATTCGGAGTCGGCGTAAAACTGTAGGTCCCTCCCCTTTGTGTGACAACATCAAGGGGACCGCCACAAATTGGAAGAAAAGCACATATGTGTGAGCGCCAAACTATTATTATTATTTTATATGAATTTTACTTCTTTACTACTGAAACATGTATATGTTTAAATTCGTTGGGAATTTTGTGGGACTAATTTTCAAGATGTGGGTAATTGAGGGATTTTTCCCCCATTTTCGTGGGATTTTTAACAGGGAATGTCTGGCATCACTGAAGGTAACATGAGTTTTGCCCACTTGCATCCCCTCGATGCCTCTCAGTCATTGCTGAGCGAAGTATTCACCCAATTTCTGATGATGGCTTCGATTGCCGAAGGTGGGAGTGCTAAAACTGGTTGCGGACCGAGGAATGCCTGGTCTGAGCCGACTCCGGCCAAATGATTAGATGCCTCATAACCAGGTACTCCTGAGTGACCTGGCACACAGAGTAAAACAACCTCATTATATTCACCATCATATTTTAGTCGAGATTTGCATTGCCGAAGTAGTTTGGAAGTACTTAAATAGAGAGATGGTCAATGCCTTAAGTGCAGCTTGGTTGTCACTGCAGTCACGTAAACTCCTTCCCCTCCACCTATGTTCCTCCACGTAGTGCATGGCTTTGAGTATTGCAATTACCTTATCCTGGAAGACCGAAGCATATTACCCTACAGAACAGTGAAGCTTATTTCCATTAACTCTGAAAAAGACCCCAGATCATGACCCAGAGTCAGTTTTGGAGCCACCAGTGAAGATTCGAGAATGTGTGAGTCCGGTCTTAGCGACGGAATCAAATCAGCATTCAGTCTCAGGGTACTCAACTGTAACATTGAAAAGACACAAGTGTTTAAATCTCTGCCGAGAGCAATTTTCGTCGCGCCCCACTCAGTGTCATACCAGCATCCGGTTCTTTTTAGTCTGCAGGTGGCCTTTAAGGATTCCCCTTGTATGAAAACACAGGGCTAGTTTCTCCAACTCAACTTAACTTAGTTAGCCTACGTTTTACACAGCTTATTCTTGACTAAGTCAAGAAAATTGGCTTAACTAAGTTAAGTTGAGTTGGAGAAACCAGCCCATAGTGATGGTAAGCAGTGTGTCAAGAGGACTATACACTAATCAAAAAAATTTAAGTTAAATAAAGAGGCTATCAAGCAACCATTTTGATTCTCTACATCGAAAACAGATAAATTTTCGTGGACCCCCATTTTTTTTCACGTCACCGTGGACCCCTCGGGGTCCACCTGGACCACTTTGGGAATCACTGATATAGACAAATGTATACAAAAATGAGCACAATAAAAAGAGAAGTCGATTAAGCCATATCTGTCTGTCCGTCCGTCCGTCTGTGGGGCGAAATCGGACCGTAACCACGCCCACTTCCCATATAACGGTAGTTT
>NW_016159381.1:83491-87882 GCF_001687245.7 Rhagoletis zephyria | reverse complement strand
TTACTTGTTATCTATACTAATTATATAAAGAGAAGTCCCTTTTTTTCGTAACAGGTAATCTCGCGAACGGCTGGTCCGATTTTCATGAAATTTTGTATACAAATAGCTTTCGGTAACCACCATTTAGGCTAAAAAAAAATTTACTTTTTTTTTGGGTAGGTGGACCAGGGACCGGTCTATTCGAAAAAATCTTATTATAGTCCGATTTGCTTAAAATTTAGTACGTAAGTAGCTTTTTAGCATGTATGACCCATTTTTTCTGGGATGTGGTCCAGGGACCGATCTATTCGAAAAAATCGAATTTACGGTCCGATTTGCTTAAAATTCGGTGCGAAGGTAGCTTTTTAGCATGTATTAGCATATGTGATAAATTTTTTCCGAGAAGTGGACCAGGGACCGATCTATTCCAAAAAACCGTATTTATGGTCCGATTTGCTTAAAATTCGGTACGTAGGTAGCTTTTTAGCATATATGATCCATTTTGTCCGAGAAGTGGACCAGGGACCGATCTGTTCGAATAAATCGCATGTATTGGAATATATGGTCAATTTTTTCCGAGAAGTGGACCAGGGACTGATCTATTCGAAAAAATCGTATTTACGGTCCGATTTGCTTAAAATTCGGTATGTAGGTAGCTTTTTAGCATATATGATCCATTTTGTCCGAGAAGTGGACCAGGGACCGATCTGTTCGAATAAATCGTATTTATCGTCCGATTCGCTTAAAATTCGGTACGCAGGTAGCTTTTTGCCTGGATAAGCTTATAGATTCCTGTTTTCCAATTTTCATGCAATTTCGAATATAAACAGCTTTAAGTAACGACCATATCAAGGGGCGAATTCGTCACTAGGCAAGATTTTTTTGCGCCAATCAGAAACAACGGATACTGTCAAAATATAATTATAATATATAATATATCTCAACTAACATATATTTAGAAAGCCGTTTGTTAGTTTTCGCAAGGCTCGAGAGCGGCTGAACCGATTTTTTTGAAACTGCCACCTGCCGCACGTGTCCCAAGGATGGTTTTAGGCTGAAAAAAATCTATATGTAAAGGGGGCGTGGCACTTCCCATACAAACCGAATTTCTTATGCTACATATCTCTGAAAGTGTGCATGGTAGAGTTTTGGAAATTGGTATGGAGATATACGAAATCAATCGCATACCCTTGGAGAAAAATTTTAGCTATTGTAAAAAGGGGTCTGGCATCTCCCACACAAACCGAATTTTTCATACTGCTTATCTCTGGAAATTTTTTGGTTGAGTTCTAGAGTTTTGTATGGAGATGTACGGAATAAATCGCATACTCTTGGAGAGAAACAGGAACTATTGGAAAAGGGGGCGTGGCATCTTCCATACAAACCGAATTTTTCATACTGCCTATCTTTGGAAGTATTCATGGTAGAGTTCTGGAACTTGGTATGGAGATATACGAAATCAATCGCATACTCATGAAGAACGAGGGCAGCTGTTGGAAAGGGGGGCGTGGAACCTCCCATATAAATCGAATTTTTATACTGCATATCTCTGAAAGTATTCATGGTATAGTACCGGAACTTCGTATGGAGATATGTATATAGTTGAAATCAAGCTCATACTCATGGAGAAAATTTGGGCTATTTGAAAAGGGGTGTCAGGCCTACAAACGTACCGACCTTTAGCTATCTTTGAATGAATTTTTTTATTCTTCTGTAGGTGTGTTTGTGAGTGAAGTCCTCCTAAATGGTTGTACGGATTTTAACGAAACTTTTTGTGTATTTGAGTGGGTCTCTGGATGGTTTAGTTCACAATTTAATCCGACAGTTGGCGCTGTAGTTGAGTTATTACTAAAAATCTTATTTATGATCCGATTTGGCTAATGTTTTAAATATGTATGCAATACTATTGCAAAAACGTGCTGCCAAGTGGTGCTGCAGTCGAACTATTACTAAAAATAGCCAAGTGAGAAAAGGGGCCGTGAAGGCCAGATTAAATCGATCTGTTGCACCATTGAGTATATCGAACGCTCCTGCGTTACAATTGGCCCAATGGATGTGATTTTCCAATATTATTATGCGTTCAAACTTTTAAGGTATTTCGTCAGAAATACGTATATGTATATTGCATTTCTGTAGAACAATGATTCCCACCCAGTTTAAAATTGCCACCTACTATACTGTAAAGCTTCTAGGACATTCACTATAGAACCGGGTCATTGTTGCCGCCAGGGAGTAAAGAGGAAAAAATTTATTTCGCTTTGCGAATAACCGTGCTATGAAATGCCGCACAACTNACCACCAAACCTTAATCTTAGCAGACAAATGTGCCAATGAAAATCGTAAACGTGAATTGTTGGTGAAAAAGTAGGACCAAAAAGTTTCAATAAAATATATAAAAATCTTGGGCGGGACGAAGTTCGCCGGGTCTGCTAGTACATGTATATTTTTTGAGACAGCTTTTACAATTAATTTTTAGATATATTTACTTGTGTCAAAAATTTAAATTGAATGTCTTAGATTATTTAATATACCGTCAGAAAATAATTAAGTGCTTTAACCATTATTTTAAAATAAAATTGCCGAAGCACAATTTTAGAACCAATGAGAAAAGGAGCACAAACTTTAGTGAGAATAATAAGTTCAAACTGCTCTAGTGAAGAAGATACAAAATAAATAAAATATAAAAATTTTTTATTATATCACGCTTTTATAAATAGACTAAAAAGAAGAAAAGAATATTTCTCAGTCCCATAGAATTTGTGTTGATAACTTTTGATTTTAAAATTTAAGCAAAAGTCATTATAAACAAGTTATTTTAGTGCCATTAATTTGTTAGGATCGTTATTTTGGATTACCCTAATGTATATACCTACAGTCTAAAAAGAGCATGTAATTCTACTACTGAAAACTATTTGTTTTTGAAACAAAACCTGTTTAAAGATGTTGAAGTTGGATTTTTAAACATAAGAAGATTAAAATATACACATGAATATGAGTCAGAATTTATGAAACGGGCCATTTGAATTATGTGATATTTAATTTCCAATCAGCAGTGGTATTTTTTCATAGATATTGGCAGTGCAAACAAATTTTAACCTTGATTTTAGAAAAAAATTGTTTTTTTCTTATATATCGACAAGTGTTTTTTTTCCTGTTCAATTTAACCATCATTTTCATTGTTATTAAAAATTCTTCAAGAATATAGGTCTTATTTATTTAAAAATAATTTTTAAGGGAAAATTGTTGCTAAAAATATAAAAATAATAGTCTTCTCCACCACTTTTTCACACAGAAAAAAAACCATATATGCAAAATTTTACTCTCTAAAATATTCTGTTGAGAAAAAAATGGATCGCAACGTGAAAAACCGCTACTTTTACTTGAACGCTGTCGCGCAATACAAAGAGCGAGTCCGGACTTATTTTGGCCAAGCGCATCTCCAACCAGCGTTCCCTCACCGGTTTTTTTGTTTTCATGTGACAGAGTTAATAATAAACTGAAGTAGATTTCAGTAAAAAATTATAGTTTTTCAATTCAGTTGTTGAAGAAATATCTATAATATTCAGAAAACAAAGCAACTCATTTGTTGTATTTAGAGATAAAATAAATACTTATACTCCACATAGAGTGACGTACACAAGTAATGGGGCAGAAAATTTTTCGCAATATATGCAAAGATTTTAATCCTAATTTTTTATAAAAACATAGTTCATTCTACACAAAAACACATAAAAATAAAATCTCTAAACTTTGTGAAAAACTCAGGAAAATTCAATAAACTGCCAAATTTTAACTTGAACTTTGTTATACTAAAATTGAGTGGGCTATAAAACTGCATTTTCAGAATTTTTCGAAAAATCTGAATAGAAAGTTGCAAATTAGTATACAAATGTATTATGTAAATGTAAATTAACATATTAACGACATATAAATTAGTATTTCATATCAATAATTGCATGAAAAACGATATTGCTTGCCCTCATTTGATTAAAAGCGAAAAATATTTCACATAATTTTATTTATGTATTTGCAACAGCTGACGAGCAACGCACACGAAAAGTTGAGAGTTGGCTATTTTACAACGCTTTTATCAACTTGCAATGTTGTGGCTCCAGAAACTTTCAATGTTGTGGATCCAGAAACTTTCAATGTTGTGTGTCCGACACCATAAAACCTTTGCTTTGCAAAGTTCCTATAAAAAAGTCTAGTGCATAGGGCGACATCTGTAGTGAATACGGCGAGGTAGATGACATCTAGATGTAGCCCTATGTACTACGTTCGCTACAGCGGAAATAGACGACACGCCATTTCTTTAAATAAAATTAATTGGTGCTCGTTTGTATGTACATACATATGTAAATGCATGTGTGTGCACCTTTCTATTAATATCGTTGAATTATTTTAATATCTAT
>NW_016159381.1:60831-83348 GCF_001687245.7 Rhagoletis zephyria | reverse complement strand
TGATTAACTCAGTGTGAGGGCAGGACCAGGATGAATGTATTTGCATAAAAATTTATTAAAGCAAAAATGTTTTGGGTAGGCGTCGGAGCCAATGATAACCATCAGTTACCACCTCTGCATGGTTGTAAGTCATGCAGAGTCCCTACGGCTTGTAGCGGCTTTGGCTTTTGCTCTTTAAAACCACTCCGGAGGAGTGGTGATGCATCAAGCGGAATTGTTGAGCATGATTTGGAGTGCCAGCAATTAACTACTTTAGTAGGTTTTGTTCTGCGTCAGTTGAGAAGTGCATTAAAAAATGCATACCCAATGAAGAACGAACGAATTATTTTTAAGCACAAGTGCGTGTGTTTATTCGCTGCACTTGGTTTTGGGCGGGAGTGCAATATACAAGTGCGTGTGTGTGTTCGCTGTTCTTTGTTTATGCGGGAAATGCATAAGTCGCTTAAACATCCTGGCCCCCCTAGACGACTTGTCGTCTAGTGGATGTAAAATAAGCCGCGAGTATCCGGCTCGAAGGACCATCGTTATTCGTACACCAAGGGCAAACACTTTGGGGGGCACACTGACCACTTTTCCACCAGAAGGGCACTACAAAAAAGTATGGAACAATCTTTTTGTTAACGTTGAAGGGGGTTTTATTAAAATATAATTGGCGGGGAGAACACGTCTATTCGTCTCGATGATCGACAAATTGTGTTTTGTTTCATNCATGTGTGTGTATGTGTAAATACAATTCATGTGTATATGTGTGTGTGTAGGTGTATTATGTGTACGTGGGTGGAACGGGCCGTGGTGAGTAGGCGATTAGGCAATGTTGCTGCTGTCAAGGAGCCGTTCACGGTCGAAAAAAGGGGGAATGGCCGAACTCATTTAGCCAAAGTGCTTTAACCACTATTTTAAAATAAAATTGCCGAACCACAATTTTAGAACCAATGAGAAAAGCAGCACAAACTTTAGTGAGAATAATAAGGTCAAACTGCTCTAGTGAAGAAGATACAAAATAAATAAAATATAAAAAAATTTTAATATATCACGCTTTTATAAATAGGCTAAAAAAAGAAAAGAATATTTCTCAGTCCCATAGAATTTGTGTTGATAACTTTTGATTTTAAAATTTAAGCAAAAGTCATTATAAACAATTTATTTTAAGGCAATTATTTGTTAGGTTCGTTTTTTTGGATTACCCTAATGTATATACCTACAGTCTAGAAAGAGCATGTAGTTCTACTACTGAAAAGTATTTGTTTTTCAACCAAAACCTGTTTAAAGATGTTGAAGTTGGATTTTTAAACATAAGAAGATTAAAATATACACATGAATATGAGTCAGAATTTCTGAAAGGGGCCATTTGAATTATATGATATTTAATTTCCAATCAACAGTGGTATTTTTTCATAGATATTGGCAGTGCAAACAAATTTTAACCTTGATTTTAGAAAAAAATTGTTTTTTTCTTATATATCGACAAGTGTTTTTTTTTCCTGTTCAATTTAACCGTCATTTTCATTGTTATTAAAAATTATTCAAGAATATAGGTCTTATTTATTTAAAAATAATTTTTAAGGGCAAATTGTTGCTAAAAATATAAAAATAATAGTCTTCTCCACCGCTTTTTCACACAGAAAAAAAACCATATATGAAAAATTTTACTCTCTAAAATATTCTGTTGAGAAAAAAATGGATCGCAACATGAAAAACCGCTACTTTTACTTGAACGCTGTCGCGCAATACAAAGAGCGAGTCCGGACTTATTTTGGCCAAGCGCATCTGCAACCAGCGTTCCCTCACCGGTTTATTTGTTTAAACTGAAGTAGATTTCAGTAAAAAATTATAGTTTTTCAATTCAGTTGTTGAAGAAATATCTATAATATTCAGAAAACAAAGCAACTCATTTGTTGTATTTAGAGATAAAATAAATACTTATACTCCACATAGAGTGACGTACACACGTATTGGGGCAGAAAATTTTCCGCAATATATGCAAAGATTTTAATCCTAATTTTTTATAAAAACATAGTTCATTCTACACAAAAACACATAAAAATAAAATCTCTAAACTTTGTGAAAAACTCAGGAAAATTCAATAAACTGCCAAATTTAAACTTGAACTTTGTTATACTAAAATTGAATGGGCTACAAAACTGCATTGTCAGAATTTTTCGAAAAATCTGAATAGAAAGTTGCAAATTAGTATACAAATGTATTATGTAAATGTAAATTAACATATTAACGACATATAAATTAGTATTTCATATCAATAATTGCATGAAAAACGATATTGCTTGCCCTCATTTGATTAAAAGCGAAAAATATTTCACATAATTTTATTCATGTATTTGCAACAGCTGACGAGCAACGCACACGGAAAGTTGAGAGTTGGCTATTTTTCTGCTTTGTGTTGACGTAAGCGTTGCCAAATTTTGGCTATGTGGACGGCTGCATTGAAATTCATGTATTTATAGTCAGCTGTTGAAACGGCGCCAACGCCAACGCAGAGCCAAAGTTGTACATATCTGTGTTCGTATAGAAAAGTATCTTATGTCGAAAGGTTGGCTTTAGTATAATGCGGCATTGCTTTTATTGTTTGAACGACAAGGAATTTTTGGATGAGACTTAATAAGAATATTGACTTGCTAGTATCGGAACTATTTCTTGCACTTTTATTTGCTAAAAGTTGTTCAACGGCTCAGCGCCAGCGAGTCATTCGCAATCGTATACTGCAAATACCGATTTATATTAAAGTCAGCCTTTCGACATAAGCTACTTTTCCATACGAACACAGATATATGGACGGGCCTTTATTCTTTGCCTAGGCTTATTTTCCAATATCTTCATACATATATATTAAAGATGTTTCGAATGTCATACTTTTCACATTCGCGAATGCGAATGCGAATTTTAGGAGTAGCGTTAAAAAAGCTATAATCAACTTAAGTCATCGTTTTTATTGCTTAAAATTTTTGTAAATTATTAGAATATTGAACGAGTGCTTAACCTATACCGCGTTTTAATCTAGTAGCCAAAGTTCAAAAGGGGCATATTACATATCAAAAAAAGGAATTTTACAGCCTTTTCTCCCGTGAGGCGATTTCTTAGAGGCTCGTATATAAGGCTGACTGCACTGAACAATCGCTCACTTGGAACGTTGGCGGGTGGAGCGCTCAAATATTTGCGGGCCATATTTGTCAATTTGTCGTATTTTAGTATAGTTTTCCACCAATCGAGATGAGCTCGTTTTTCTTTAAGATAATTCAATTGAGCTTTAATTTCACATTTTTTAATGTCTCCAGATTCTACATCCGAGCCTTCGGTTTCGCTGGAGAAATCTAAAATTATTTCTAGGTTGCTTATAAAACTTTTACCAGTACTTGTTGAAGTCCCATCAACAGTTTTGCCGCGGTGTTCAGAAGAAATGTATCACCAAAATTCCCTAAAATGGATCAAAAGTATCATGAAAAAAAATTTAAGTATCAAAGGATCAATCTTTGAACTTTTAATTGAGATCGTTGACAGTTTTTATTCATATTTTTTGGTTTTATATAAAATACAGAGTAAAAGTAAAGCTTTTATACTCGGTAGCCGGTAAAAGCCTCTTATTATCCCCACCCTGGTTAGACAGACTTAGAGCCATTTCAACAATATTAGAGTGGACTCTCTGCCCATGTACACATTCGCATTCGCAAAACGTTCGTATCATTTGATGCGAATGCGAATGTGTTTAATGATGATAATCATTGCCATAACGAATACAAATGCAAATATTCGCAACATCCCATATATATATACATATATGTCCATATGTATGTCCTTGAACAACAATCCACAAATACATTTTTTCACCAAGGTTTATATTTCCGTATTTCTTTTTTGCTTTCAAAGTTTTAGAATGAAAGCAACATAAACACGAATTATTTTAGTTGTTTGAAAAATGTAGTTGTGGATTTGTTAATCTGGCTTGAAATAAATAAAATCTACATATATAAAAATGAAATGTCTTTCGTATGGCCGCGATGCCTGACCAAGCGGCTGAACCGATTTCAATTCTATAAGAAGTACTTTTTTGGAACTTCTGTGTGGAAGGTTTTTCGATTAAAAAAAAAAATTGAAACTTTTTGTTGTTGTTGCCGAAAAATGAAGAATGCTGAGACATCACGATTTCACAATTTCATAGATTTTTCTGTACATTAAATATCACTAAACTACTAAACGGCTAGCCCGACCTGGTTGATATTTGGAACCCGTGTCAGCACCTATAAAAGAAATATTCTGACCAAAAGTGCATTTTCTTGCCGATCTGGCTCATATTTAGAATACAATTTAGCAAATTGAAAAAAAATATTTGGACTTAAAACCTACACGATAGGTGGCCCTGTGGCCGAGATATCCCCAAATATTATTTTACGATAAGAGGAGGATGTATATCTACTATTAGCAGAGCACCCGACGTCGTTCGGGGTAAACAAATAAAAATATAAAACAGTAATACAAATATTCAGTTCAGCATAATTTAAAGGAGACAAACTATTTTCTTTGTTTACATTAAGGCATCCTTGTGAGCCATACTTTTAGCTTTATCGTGCCTTAACTAATATATATTGATCATCACTTGTGCTACAAATCTTGTTCCATTATTAATATTAGGCGGAGTAACGATCAAATTTCTAAATTAAAATTAGTCTACTACGGTAAATTCCGTTTAGCTGCTTATTGGATTAGCTTTTTTGTATAGCTGCACTTTTCTGGTAGAATGCTTAATTCGGAAGGAGGTTTATTCATTATGAATGAACCTTTTCGTTTACCAGCATCGCGCGATTAAAAAACGATTTAATCTTTCCATTTCAAAATAATCTAAAGAGGGTAAGGTTTCAAAAATAAAAACACACAGTTTTAAATATTCGAGTTATCTAATAGATGAATACTTTTTTTTCTCAGTGTACCCTCCTATTAGCACCTACCATTGATTGATGTGCCCCGCCCCCTTTTGCATACTCGTTTATATATACCCTACTTTAAGCACCTACTATGAATATGTCCGCATACCAAATTTCAAGTTCGTGTGACTTATGGTTCCAAAGTTATAGCTGATAAAAAATTCCACGCCTATGGGATGTGCCACGCCCCCTTTTACAAACTCTTTTATATATACCTGCCTATATGCATCTACCATTGACATGTCTGCATACCAAGTTTCAAGTTCATGTGACTTATGGTCCGGAAGTTAAGGCTGATTAAAGTTTCACACGTATAGGAGGTGCCACGCCCCCTTTTACAAACTCGTTTATATATACCTGCCTATAAGCATCTATCATTGACATGTCTGCATACCAAGTTTCAAGTTCATGCGACTTATGGTCTGGAAGTTATGGCTGATTAAAAATTTCACGCCTATGGACGGTCGGATCCCAATTTTTTTTTACCCTATTATAGGCACAGGTGTCATGGCAATACTCTATCAAAATTTTGTTCGATTCTGTCCGTCCGTTTAGACTGCAACCTGGCACATACATACAGACATACATACTTTCCCAAATATATTGTAGACTAGCAGAGCACCCGACGTCGTTCGGGGTAAACAAATGAAAATATAAAACAGTAGTACAAATACTCAGTTCAGCATAAATTAAAGGAGACAAACTATTTTGTTTGTTTACATTAAGGCAAACTTATGAGCTATACTTTTAGCTTTATCGTGCTTTAACTAATATATATTGATCATCACTTGTGCTACAAATCTTGTTTCATTATTAATAATAAGTGGATTAAGGTAACGATCAAATTTTTTAATTAAAATTATTCTACTACGGAACATTCCGTTTAGCTGCCTATTCGATTAGCTGTTTTATGTATAGCTGCACTTTTCAGGTAGAATGCTTAATTCGGAAAGAGTTTTATTCATTAAGAATGAACCCATTTTCGTTAAACAGCATCGCGGTATTAAAAAACGACTAAATCTTTCCATTTCAAAATAATCTAAAGACGGTAAGGCTTCAAAAAAACACACAGTTTTAAATATCCGAGTTATCTAATAGATGAATATATATATGTATATCCCCCTTTTAAAAACTTATTTATATATTCTTTACTCTGAACACCTCCCATAGATACCTATGTCCGAATACCAAATTTCAATTTATAGCTGATTAAAAATTTCACGCCTACGGGATGTGCCACGCCCCATTTTATAAACTCATTTATATACACCTAACCATAAGCACTTTCCATAGATATGTCTGCATACCAAATTTAAATTTCATGTGACATGGTTTTGAAGTTATAGCTGATAAAAAATGCCACGCCTATGGGATGTGCCACACCCCCTTTTACAATCTCGTTTGTACATTCCCTCCTATAAGCAGCTACCATTGATATGTCTGCATACCAAATTTCAAGCTCGTGAGACTTATGGTTTCGAAGTTATAGCTGATAAAAAATTCCACGCCTATGGGATGTGCCACGCCCCCTTTTACAAACTCCTTTATAAATACCCTCCTATAAGCACGTACCGTTGATATGTCTGCATACCAAATTTCAAGTTCGTGAGACTTATGGAACCGCACTTATAGCTGACAAAAAATTCCGCGCCTATGGGATGTGCCATGCCCCCTTTTACAAACACGTTTATATATACGTTCGTATAAGCACTTACCGTTGGTATGTCTGCATACCACATTTCAAGTTCGTGGGACTTATGGTTCCGAAGATATAGCTGATAAAAAATACCACGGTTATGGGATACCAAATTTCAAATTGGTGTGACTTAAGGCTGATTCACATACAACTTTCTTCGCTTTGCTTGATAGTTCTTTGCTTTGACATATAAGATCGATGTAGGTATATGCATGAGTATGCTCACATAAAAAACATTTGAAGCAAAGCAAAGCAAAACGAAGCAAAATCTTGGGCAACTCTCAACTTTTGCCCGCTTTGGCAATCAGCTGTCTACTTGTATCTTTTCTCGTGCGCTTGCATTTGCATTTAATGACAAAAATAGGGTAAATAGGAATTATTATTGCTATTATTAATGCATATTGTTATCTATTTTACAGAGAACGCAAAAGCTGTCAAAGCGTTTATTGTAGCATACCTTCTGCGTTTCACGCTTTGTTGTTAAAGTTTGAACTATCAAGCAAAGCGAGGAAAGTCTTATGTAAATGTCCCTTTATGGTTCCAAAGTTGTAGCTGATAAAAAAAACCACGCCTATGGGATGTTCCGCGGCCTCTTTTACAACCTCGTTTATACATTCCCTCCTATAAGCACCACTGATAAGTCTGCATGCCAAATTTCAGGTTCGTGAGACTTGTGGTTCCGAAGTTATAGCTGATAGAAAATTCCGTGCCTATGGGATGTGCCACGCCCCCTTTTACAAACCACTTTATATATACATTCGTATAAGCTTCTACCATTGATATGTCTGCATATCAAGTTTCAAGTTCGTGTGAGTTATGGTTCCGAAGTTATAGCTGATAAAAAATTTCAGGCCTATGGGATGTGCCACACCCCCTTTTACAAACTCGTTTATACATTCCCTCCTATAAGCACCTACCATTGATATGTCTGCATATCAAGTTTCAAGTTCGTGTGAGTTATGGTTCCGAAGTTATAGCTGATAAAAAATTTCAGGCCTATGGGATGTGCCACACCCCCTTTTACAAACTCGTTTATACATTCCCTCCTATAAGCACCTACCATTGATATGTCTGCATATCAAGTTTCAAGTTCGTGGGAGTTATGGTTCCGAAGTTATAGCTGATAAAAAATTTCAGGCCTATGGGATGTGCCACACCCCCTTTTACAAACTCATTTATATATACCCTCCTATAAGCACCTACCCTTGATATGTCTGTAGGGTTGCCAGATTTTTTATGCGCGAAATCAGTACATTAGACTTTTTCATGCTAAAAAAATCAGTACTTTTCAGTACATTTTTATTCAAAGCAAAATTATGAATGTAAGTAGCAGAAAATAATTAAAAACGCCTAAGTTCTTGATTTTAACAATATTTTGGTATATAAATAAAATATAGTTCATAAAAAATAAAAGTGCTATTCATTTTAACTTGAGTGTACACGTCATTATACGGAGGAGCCGATAAATTATTTTGTGACTTTTTGAATAGCAATAATGAGATCATTCCCATTTTCAGTGTTTAAATAGTCAAAGAATTCTATACATTTCGTTTTAAAATTGCTTTTAGTTTAAAGTTCACTTTCAAAAATTTTAATTAGAAGCCGGTTTCTCTCTTTGCACCAGGAAACAAACTTTATTCTTAAGATCCTCTCATACTGTGAAAAAGTACCACTTTTTAAGGAGTTCATCCATATTTCCTCATGGCTTAACCCTTCGGAGGGCGCGCCGCGGCAAATTAGCCGCAAAAATTGTAATTTGTGGTTTTCAAATACAAATTTTAGTAGCCGGCCACTGCAACTTAGTGACTTTGTAAGTTTGAGATGCAGAATGGTTCACAGTTAGATGTTACTTTCTGCGTTATATAGTTTAGTTGATATTTGTATTTGAAAGTTGGTGCCTCATATATGCGGCTGAGTTGCCGCGTCGCACCCTTCTGTGTACCAAAAAAATTTGAATTGAACTCGCAAATTTTTTTTAAGATAGTTGGAAAAGTGAGTTTGTGATAAGGGTCTAAATCAAAGTTGTTATTTTTTAAGTATTTTGTCATGTGTAGTTTTAAAATTATTCTTAAATTTATACTTTAAAATTATACTTTGCGTACACATTGTAACTATTATGATATTCAATTTCTTAGGTTTTAGAGAAAAGGGATGTTTTTAAATGATGTACTTTAGAACGAATTTCCGCCTTCCCTTGTCAAATTTGGTTTGGGGACAAACCGGTTTCGGCGTTGGGCCATCTTCAGTGCCAGGAGATGTTGTTAAACTTATATAGAAGCGAACCAGTTACGCAACAGAAATTGAAACAACGAATATTACCAGGAATAATAAGACAAAAATTTTTTGTACATATTAATTGTACCAAAAATGTTTGCAGAAAACATTGCAAGCATATTTCACATTGTGTAGAATGTACCAACACCACTGTTGATGATGACGCATAAAAATTTAAAAAATAAATGCTTATAATATGTTTCAGTATAAACTAGGGCTGTGCGATTATTCGATTACTCGAGCAAGTTGGTTAATCAATTATTCGGTTAATCAATTACTCGAGTAATCAAGATTTCGATTACTCAAAACGATGATTAATCAAGTTACTTGAAATATGATTACTCAAAAAAAATGTTTTATTTGAATAATTTTTCGACATAAATATGAAAAAATGCCGTCAGTCTTTGAGATACACCTTGCGGCTAAATTGCCACGGAGCGCCCTCTCGTGTAACTTTCTAGGCGCGCCCTCCGAAGGGTTAAATAATTTTTCAACTACGCAAAAACTATGAAAGACTAAGAATTCGCTAAAAAGAGTATCTAACTCTATGTCTTGTATGCAAAACTCTTTTACAAAGTCAGTGAATTGAGAAAAAGGAGTTGTAAGTTATAGGCAAAAGCCATTCGAACATTGAAATTTATTTTGATGTGTATACATCTTTGGTTTCGGTAGGGGTAAAATTTGCGAAGCTGTAACGCATATCCCAGCACAAAATTTCGAAGGGCTTAGCATGTGTATTTCAGCATACAATTTTTATTTTCATTAGAAGCGCCCTGTGTTCGCTTGCCAAATGGTTGCATACATTTAGGCATATGCATAGTAAGAGGAAATGCGCTACAATTGATTATTAGCCGTCATCGATTCGCCATCAGTTAGCAAGTGGCGAAACGAACGAACTCAATGAGGTACAACCAAACTTGCTATCGTCTATCCGTGCTAGCTAACTTTGTTGTTGCTTTCACATGCAAAATTTTTCGTTAAGCGACCGGAACTCAAACATAGCGAGCGAGAAGTGGCGAATCGACGACGGCATGGCTTCCTATGACACCCACAATGCACAAGATACTAATTCCTTATTAACAATAGGACAATTATCGGGGAGGCTCAAGAGGCCCACAACAAACACTACCGAGAAAATTATTCCCGGAAGTTTTCTCGTGAAGTATGCAACCGTGACATATATAACCGGCTGTTGATGAGCTCGGACTCGTTTTTAAGCAGTATTTCGGTTCATGACCAAAAAAAGAAAAAATATCAAATCGTTTTCCCCAGACAATAAAGCTGCTGTTACCCTCTAAATCCGTTGTCAAAGATGTGCAAAGGAATAGTTTGAGGCCAGCGCAGATTCTGAAAGCGAAAACTAATTAACCAATGATAGTGTACACACATTTTATAAATAAAGGTAGTCAATATATTTAAATAGTAAATTATTGGCTAATATATATATTTTATTAATATAACCTATCTGTAATACAAATTATTTCAATTTTACATTTGATAAACAATTTTGAGTAGATAGAGGCAATAAAATATTTTTTGCCGCATAAAACTTGAAAATCTACCTATATGCGGTGTTTCCAAGATATTTTAACGCCCTTGAGTCACAAGTATATATGTACAAGTATATTTTATCAATCATACCGATAATGTCATGTATTAAAAGAATTAAAAATGAAAATGAATAAAAAAATTAAATCAGCAAAATGAATAAAATTAAGTGAAATTAATATTTAATTTCTAACCTAACCTACATTTGTATGTGTGTAACTGAATCGCCTTTATATATAAAAATATTATCATAATTTTCGAGCTTAACCCTAATCTGTTATTAGAAAAAGAGATTAGCCATGCAAAATTATAATTAAAAATATCTCAGATTAAACCGATAACTGTTTGGTGTCCAACCCAGTTTTATCGATTATGCTTGCGAAGAAGAGGAGGAATGTCAAATGTTAAAGTAAACAAAAATTGACGCTAGTAAGGAAAATAGGTTTGTAAAAGTATTTTTAATAAAATATTCAGTTAAAATATATTTAAATGGCCTAATATGTGTTGCAAAAAAAAAGTGACCACGGTGGCACAGAGAAGAAGTTTAACTTTTCCTCGAGTTGTGTGAATAAAAGCACAACCAATTTGACAGCTAACGAGCTTTGATTGAGATTATATTTATATGTAAACGTACTTTTATGCTTTGCCGTTCGCATATGTATACACATCAAATTGCATGAGTACCTATTAAACTGAAAGTTATTTTCGAGATAACTAACAACACTCGACAAAAATTTAAGCCTTCGTTTTAAATAATTTATGCTCCATCATATTATCGCAACTGGTACGTAACGACCCGGCGATATGCCCACAAAACGATTGATATTTTTGTTGTATTTATTTCTTGGGCATATCAAACATTATCTAAAACATGTCAACTATAACTAAATTGTTTTCTTCTTATTTTTTTACAGTACTTTTTAAGGAAGTTCCAACGTTATGTAAAAACCTTAAGAAAATACTCAAGTATTTGGTTTGAATAGAAAATTCAGTACAAATCAGTACAAATTTTGAAAAATCAGGACATTAGCGTACAGATTGAAGAAATGAATAAAATCAGTACAATAGTTGAAAAATCAGTACTGTACTGATAAAATCAGTACGTCTGGCAACCGTATATGTCTGCATACCAAATTTCAAGTTCGTGAGACTTATGGTTCCGAAGTTATAGCTGATAAAAAATTCCACACCTATGGGATGTGCCACACCCCCTTTTACAAACTCGTTTATACATTCCCTCCTATAAGAACCTACCATTGATATGTCTGCATACCAAATTCCAAGTTCGTGGGACATATGGTTCCTAAGTTATACCTGATAAAAAATTCCACGCCTATGGGATGAGCCACGCCCCTTTTTACAAACTCGTTTATAGATACCCTCATATAAGTACCTACCATTGATATGTCTGCATACCAAATTTCAAGTTCGTGGGACTTATGGTTCCGAAGTTATGGCTGATAAAAAATTCCACGCCAGTGGGATGTGCCATGGCCCTTTTTACAAACTCGTTTATATATACCCTCGTATAAGCACCTACCATTGGAATGCCTGCATACCAAATTTCAAGTTCGTGTGACTTTGGTCCCGAAGCTATAGCTGATAAAAAATTCCACGCCTATGGGACTTGCCACGCCCCCTTTTGCAAACTCGTTTATATATATCCTCCAATTAGCACCTACCATTGATATGTCTGCATACCAAATTTCAAGTTCGTGTGACTTATGGTTCCGAAGTTTCATTTATTTATTTCATTTATGTATATGTTTATTTTATGCAAGTGAGACGAGTGTCTCTTACAGCACATCGACTTATGGTAAACTATGGTGTTAAAAAAAAAAAGAAAATAATAATAATAATAATAATAAATTATATATAATATTATTTTAAAATTAGAATTAGAAACAGAGAGAAGGTAGAAGAAGATATCTATATGGAAGGGAATGAGGAGGGAGAGGTTTTCCAGAGGCAAGTCAAGAGAAGTAAGTTTGTATTGTATTCTTGAAGCATCTAGCATCTTTTATCGTTCTTATAGCGGGTGGAAGAGAGTTCCATAATTGTGCACCATGAACGAAGAACATGCGAGAAGTAGCAATGTATGTAGTCTTAGGTATTATAATATTTAGCACACGCTCGCTTTGCCCAAATTTAAGGTTTTTAAATAAGTATTCTGGTTTTGCAGTATAAACCAACTTGTGTAAAAAACAAGATTTCTTATCTTAAGAAAGTTATCCAGGGTGTTGTCAAGTATTTGCTTAGAATGAGCTGAAATATGGTAATATTTTCGTTTTGAGAAAATAAAACGAGCTGTAGTATTTAAAGCTTTTTGTATTTTTAGTTTTGATGCATTGTCAAGCTTAGAGTATACAACTTCACTGTATATGATTTGAGGAACTATTAGTGTCTTAGCTAGTCGGAGTTTTACATCATTTGGTAATAAATATGCAGTGCGATATAATTTCCTTAATACGTTATATATTTTACAAATCGAGTAGTTTATATGATCAACACAGCTCATCCTTGAATTCACTTTGAAACCAAGGTTAGTCACAACCTGCTCTATCTGTACTTCCACACCATCAATTTTAACAGGGGATAAACAACTTAGGTTGTATTCATTGTTAGATAGGGAAATTGCGTTTGTTTTGCCAGAGTTCAGTTTCAAGTTATTTGCTTGTGCCCAACTAGATATACGAGAGAGATCTTCATTTATCCTACAGACTAGGTCTTCTGACAATCCAATGGGACGCGATAAGTATATTTGGGTATCATCTGCATATAAATGAATTGATACATTTCGGCAGCAATTCACGATGTCGTTTATAAATATAGAAAAAAGTAATGGACCCAGTATTGACCCCTGAGTTACCCCGGAAGTAACGCGTCTTAAACTAGAAACCTTTTCCCCACACTGGACTTGTTGCTGACGATCAGACAGATAACTCTTCATGAGTTTTACTGCAAAAGTGTTGGAACCAAACATCTTTTCAAACTTTAACAGCAATAGTTCATGGTCAACTGTATCAAACGCCTTGCTAAAATCCAGTAGCACCATTAAGGTTAAGTGGTTTTGGTCATATGCCGGACGAATATCTTCAAATATTTTTAACATGGCTGTGGCGCAACTGTGACATGCTCTGAAACCAGATTGGTTTTCAGTTAATAATTTGTTTTCATTTAAGAAGGTGACTTATTGACTCTCCATATACTTTTCAAACACCTTAGAGTATACAGGAAGGATGCTTATTGGTCGATAATGCTGTGGCGATTCAGGGTAACTTACTTTCGGCACTGGTATGATGTTTGAAATTTTCCAGCCGCTAGGAAACTGACAGGAGGTAATTTAATTGAGAAGTTAATGATATGTGTGAGGGGAGATATAACAAACGGTAAAATTAGTTTTAAAAACCTCAAGTTCACGCCATCGGAGCCCACCGCATTGGACCTAATCGCATATATAGCTTTAATCACATCATCTTCAGTCGCCACATTAAAATTAAACACACACTGTGGGACTTCAAAGGCATTGCCAATATCCAAGCACGCGCTAGAATTATGAGGATTTAAGAAGAAAGAACTCATAACTTCTACATCAAGATTACATAATGTTTTTTCCTTATTTCCTACACCAATTGATTTAAGATTTTTCCAAAGAATATCTGTTGGCAAGTCTGCGTTTAGTTTTGTTTTCAAATACGCCTGATTAGCATTTTTAACCCATAAACTGGCTTGGTTTGATTTCTTTTCCATTCAGAGTATGCCTTGTTGCGAATTCTAATAACATGAAGGACTTCTGCTGTAAACCAGGGTTTCGTAGCTGGCAGGGTCTTGACTTTACGTAAAGGAACATATCTGTCAAACAAAAAAGTTACGAGGTTGTTGAAGTAATATAATTTGTCATCTACATTAGAGAAAAACCTGCAAGTGTTCCAATCTAATAGAGCTGCTTCGTTATTGAGTGCTTGTACATTAACATGTTTGAAGTCTCTATACAAAACTTTGGAAGGTTATCGCTTCTACTGAAATCGATTCCATATGACAGAAACAACATATCATGGTCTGAGACGCCTGCCACAGAAAGTTGCTCAACATGATTAACATATCACAATCACTAACACAGAACATATCCAATAAACTGGGCTTGCAGTTTGGAGAAAATCGAGTGGCTTGCTTATTAACTACATTAAGCCCGTTCGATTGAAAGTTATCTACTAGTGTTGTTGAGTTGTGATCATTACATAAAAGGTCAACATTGAAATCACCGCAGCATATAATATGATCATATTTTAATACCACTTCAGAAATTTTCTCATGTACACACGTTAGGTGTACAACGAGACATTTAGTTTTACTATCAACGATCTCAACAAAGAGACATTCAACTGCACTTGAAGAGTCGGACTTAAATATTATTTCTGCTTTAAGTGACTTCCGGCAATAAATGGCAACACCCCCACCTCTTCCCGTAGTTCTATCGTTTCGAATCAAGTTGTAATCACATACGCGATAAACATTAGATTCAATGAATGGTTAACACCATGTTTCTGTTATACAAATTATATCAAGTGCTATATCAGAAAAAATATAATTAAAGTAGTCTATTTTGTCTGAGGTCAAACTACGAGCATTTACATGGCAAATATTAAAACCCCTATGATGGCTACATACAAGCTTTAATATTATTCTCAGGTGTTCATTGCTTGCTTTATATCTTCGTGAGCCATTCATGGATTATGTAGAGATACAATTATGCTATCGAAAGATCAGTAAAATAAAGGAGAGGGAAAGAATAAGAGAAAGAGAAGAAAGGAAGACAAGTTGTTGCTATAACGCGAAAGTAAACTTATTATATCGTAAAATTTTTAAAATTACCTTAAATGGCTGTATTAATGCTTCAAACATACCAAAATGCATTAAGGGAATGGAACAGTATTAAAGCATCCTTACACAATATGTATCTCCATATATAAATGCTACTTTTCTGATACATTCTAATAGATATGTATTCAAAAAAGTAGCATTTACTTATCCAAATTAATATCGTGGAAAAGCCCGTTAGTGCTGAAAATAGTATCGCACAACACGTCCGTTCACTAAAATTTTTGTACAAGACTGAAAATATTACAAAAATTCCAATTCAAATTTATCAAGAAATGTACTTAAAACAACAACAACGTACGTCGCTTGCAGTTCGCTAGAATTTGAATTTATTTGTGGAAATTCATGACTACGCATGCATTTTTCACACTAAATCACTCATATAGCAAGCATTCTTCATAAATGCATACAACCGATTTTACTGGGCTGGTATAAAAGTTTTCCTAGTGACAGAAAGTCAATGACTCGTGCAATACTATTCCAAACCAACTTATCGCAACCGTAGAGCAAATAGGACACATCTTGAAATGTATATACATCACTGATTGTAGAAATTTTCTCGCAGAAGAATATACAAAATTGATTTTTCACAATTTTTTCTACTAAATATTTTTTTCACAGTATCCCCGTAGCGAATGTCATGAATTAGTCACTTAAGTGTCTTGTACGGCCATATCAAGTCTTCAATGACTTTGGGATCCGTTTATATGGAAGTCGTTCATGACTTTTTAACAAATGGTAATTTAGTCGTTGATGGCATCTGCATGACTTTGTCATGCAGTGATCATTGATGATATTCAAGCGACAATGTCCTGCAATGAACTTTTTATAAGTGAGCGCTGAAAGACATTGTCTGTTATAAGTCTTTTATAGGAGTACACCTGCATGACATTGTCACCAGTGTCATTGTCAGCTATATGTCGCAAGAGCGACGATGTCACCAAATCCTCATTAGTGACGATGTCACCAGTGACCATTTTCGCTACTGGGAAGGCATATATGTACTAAATGTGAGCAAACAACATTTTGCTTGCATAGTCTTCTGTTCTCTTTTCACAGCAAGTTCAATTATTTTAGTATCTATTGCAAAATTTTATACAGACAAGGCTAAAAAGTATAAAATAAATTAAAAAAAAAAAACTTTTTAATGTACCACGCTTTTATAAATGGACTAAAATTACAAAATAATGTTTCTCAGTCCCATAGAACTTGTTTTGACAACTTTTCATTTTGAAATTTTAGCAAAAGTCTTATAAACAATTTATGAGATTGAAAATGAAAAGCGTGGGGCGCATGTAATAGGCCTCATTTGAAATTGAAGAGTAATATATGTATGTATGTGGGTGTATTAATAACGACCGCTTAAAATCGATCTCAAATTTGTACTTTCGCTGTAGAAATTTTAGGTCTATGTTATGTATGTAGTTTGAATATTGTCAATTAAATCTAATGCTTTGTATCGCATGCGCTCCACGTTTTTCGTTTTCAATCTCATAAATTGTTTATAATGACTTTAGCTAAAATTTCAAAATCAAAATTTATCAAAACAAATTCTATGGGACTGAGATATATTATTTTACTACAACGCTTTTATCAACTTGCAATGTTGTATGTCCAGACCAGCTTTATACTAGCTGCATTTTTTTGAAGCGAGCGACAAAAGAACGCTCAACTCGGGTAAAATTTCCTTTTAGCTACTTAAGCAACCCTGTTGGTACTGGCAAGAAAATGTGATTAGTTTAACGGTAAAAACGTCAATGTGACGCAGTGCGGCTCAAGTGTGGTGCGCAAAATGGTCACAATGAGGTTTGAAAATAATAGGAAAAAAAGACAAATAAAACTCGGTTTAGTTTAATGGTTTTATTAATTGTCCAAGTATTTTGATTTGATTTAGATATGTTGGGTTACAATGGTTTTACCTGAAAATAATGTGGCCTGGTAGCTGCAGTTCTTTCTCCTTGGTCTCCCGATGTGAAAGTGAAAAAATCTAAAGCCGTGATTTTCGTTCGAACCGCCGGACAAAGAAAAGACGTTGAGGGGAAATTCAACGAAAGATACTTTATCCGGCGGGAAACTTAAACTAACGGCGCGAATATATAATATACGTACATGTGTACAAGTATGCATGCATAAATGTACACATATGTGAATGACACATTAGGGTGGTGCATTATATTTGGAAATATTTAGGCTTAAATATCGGCCGCGTTTCAGCTACCAAGCGCACATGGTTTTTACAAACAAATGTTTTCTATGTCTTGATGTTAATGATCAAATCAGGCAGCAGCGTCGGCATTCATTAAGGTAGAGTTCGTCCTTCCTTTATGGAGTGCTACTGCAGATGTAAATATAAGTGGTAATTAAGGAAATGTACGTGGTTACTTTTTCAAATGCACTTTATTTAAATTCATTATTTTATTTCATTTTAATGTATGATAATTTAGATGTAATGTATGTATGTAAAAAAGGAAAGTTACGCTCTAGAGACCCCGGACAGCACCCAACCAAATATGGTGCTTTGGGCGAGCAGTGGTCCAAATGTTGTGGGCAGTGTCCCAGGTAATAAAATATCTGCGTAAACGTCGGTTCCCAGGATCACGCGTATCGGTGCGGACGCATAAAAGCGAGGGTCCGCTAAGCGTATATGCGCGTACGGCTCAGCCACTGAGGCATCCGCGTTGCTAGATGGGCTTATTCTGCTAAAATTGGCTAGCGCAATAGCGTGAGTTGCTACCCGTTTATTTTGCCCATATTTTCCCCGTAAGCATAACAGACAACCTCTTTCTCCGCTAACGCGCGTCTCGTCCAGGCGCAACTCTCGGGCTAAGTCAAGTGATATTATAGTTCGAGGGGAACATACGTCGACAAGCGCGCGGATCAAATGTAGGCGCCCTCCAGCTTCTACTTTAACGACTGCAGTCGGAGCGATAGCGATCATTGGTTGAAGTGTTGGCGCAGCTATGGTATGGTGACCCAAGATTCCGTTTCGGAACGTACGTCGTTTCGATAGCTGGTGAGGCCGAGTCGCCAGTCTACCTTCCTTTTGTTTGCGTCGAGAGGACTTGCGTCTGGGATTACGCAGGCGGAAAGGCCTGGTTTCCGCTCCACGTAACCGGTTCCGCTCGTGCTGCAATAGGGGTCGAAAAGGCCTAGTTTCCGATCCCCCTTCTGCGAATGCGCGGAGAGGCCGAGTCTCCACTACATCGCCTGAAAGTGCACCTTCTTCGGTATCTGGACGGAAAGGCCGCGTTTCCGTTCCAGAATCGGACGCAAGTAGCGAGATTACACCATCGGAATTTTCTTCTTCCTCCTCCACCTGTTGGGCCCATGACTTTTTCGATGTGCTGGGTTCATCCTCGAAATGTAGTGTCGAGTGGTGCTTTTCGCCACATCGTTTACATCTGCCTTCGCTCACGCAGTCTTTTAATTCGTGATTCATCGCGAGGCAATTAGCGCAGTAGCGTCCTAGTAAGGCCTCACGCAATCTTTCCTCTGGCGACTTCGCACGATACAAAGGGCAAAGCCTGATCGGATGATTTGCGTCGCATAGGCGACATGGTTGCGGATAGCGATGGGCGCGCTGTTCGGCCCTTTTCCTCATTGCGGCAAATTGAGACATCGTTTCCTCTGAAATTGTGTCGATACTTTACGTTGGTTCGAGTTTTACGCTTGATATGAGTTGTTGGGTGGCGAGTGTATCGACATTGGCTAATTACAATAAGGGCATAACTATTTCGCTGATGCATAAGAACAGTTTGGTTTGTGTAAATGGGTTTATCATTCGTACGGCGCAAACTGACTCGTGTAAATTATCTATAAGGCAAGATTTCGACCCACAAAGAAATAAAAAGTGGATCGCACAAATGCCATACATTCCATTGAGCAGGAATGCCTTGGCAAAGTTAAATTTTTATTACATCGAAAATTGTAAATTGTCTTTATGATGTTTGGAAGTGCCAATATTAAGTGAAAAAAAATCATTTCCGTTGATGACTTGATCAACTAATATTCGTAATTAGCAGTTCAACTTCATTGCATGAAGTTGTCGAAAACGTATTACTCTACATTTGGAGAGTTTTTAGCCATTCTCGCAACCCTACAACTAGTCTGCCACCCAAAAAAAAAGGTTTGGATGCCACTGTAGGCGATACTCGTCTAAAAACAGGGTAGCTCATATGCAGCAGAATACATAAGTTTAATTTCAAATTTTATTACAAAATGTCTTATTCCATTTTGAATTTTTCATAAAAATATGTGAAATATTTATAAAAGGTTAGTGCATTGATATGGGCTTATGACAATGCATCTTTTTTTTTTTTTACATTTTTATCCCAACAATAAAATATATTTACGGTACTATATGCTTTGTTGCAGAAACATCTTTACTGACTCAAAATATATTGTCATAATTCAAGTGGTGGTAAAAAATTCAAGAGTTGAAAGCCGCAATAGCAAATTCAATTTCGCTAAGAAGTGTAGTAGATCTACTGCCATTGCAGTAAGTTCCGAACGCTGACCGACATACTACGTTCACTTTGTGGAATGCATGTATGTATGTACATTGGTACAATTGTCAGAAACCATTCAAGGCGAATTTATACAATGGAAAACCGTATACATACATACAAGGTGAAATGATATTTCTTCATTGAAAAAAAAAGAAAAAAAATGTCAGAATGAATTCAATGGAAATCCGTATACATACACGGCGAATTCATATTTCATTTCAATTATATTTTTCTGGCACGCGGCGGTTGTGTAATCTTAAGGTTAGGTGAGTATGCGTAAAATATCGTATTATATAGCTATGTTTGAATGTAATTTTTTCTTAATTACAGGATGTTGCTGGGCATAGTTTCTGCTGGTGTTATTTTTCGGCAAATAACACCAACATCGAGGGACTTAATCGACTTACTTGGAGAAAGCTGCTGAAGGTGAGATGGAAGACGCGGAAATGATTGAATCGATAGAAAATTTGGAAGATACTAAAGGCCATTCTACAAAAGAATGGGTTAGTATGCTTGGACCACGCCAATCGCCAATCGCTTTCAGTCTTTTTTGCGCACCTTTGAAGTGATTAAAAAAAACAGCAAGGCGATCGTATTATAAAGGCAACGTATATATTTTTATATGCATTTTTCTAAAGTAAACATTTCTTCCTGTATATATACCTAACAGTTTGTGCCTTTCCAATATTACTCCTTGAACTTCTGAATAACAATTTCATCATAGTACGGCCGACAATTAAGTCGTACATTTAGGCGTGAGCACAGCAAAAATATACCAGATAATTTGCGATGTATGGAATAGATTTCCTCTGGCGGTGGACAAAGGCGATGTGCGACCATTGTGGGTACTAAATGTGCAATGCGTTCGGTGGTGTTCTGCCGGCCGAAATCAAAATCACCATCAAAGCGAAATATTTCGCCAAGTATCATAACAGCATCCACATGCGCCTCTTCCATTTGCTTGGTTTCATAACCTGTGAGAAAACCCATTTCGCGTGACATGCGCAAGACACCTTCACGATTATTCTCTGCTGCGTGCGTTATTACCTGCCGATAATTACGTATGAATTGCTTTTGATAAAAACGCGTTGAACCAAAATCAATTAACATTAGTCTCTTCGTATCAACATCATAAAGGAAATTCGACCAATTCGGATCGGTTTGCATGCATTCCAACTCGAACAGCTCACGCAAGCACAACTTGAGTATAGACGAAGCAATGTGATGGCGATGCTCATAGCTTAAATCGAAGCACCTGTCCAATGGTACACCTGGCACTAATTCTGTAGTCAGTACGCTGCTTGTGGTCAATTCTTTAATGACCTTCGGTACATAGTACTCGTGATAAGGTGCAATCATCTGCGTAAATTTATCTGTATATTCAGCTTCACGTGTATAATCTACTTCCCAATTTAGTTCACGTTTGGCCACCTTGACCACATTGTCAATAAAGAAGCCGTGCGGAAAGACATCCCATACTTTGAGCATGCCTACTAAATTATCAATATCACTTTCGATGCTTTGCGCAACGCCAGGATATTGAATTTTTATAGCCACTTGCATGCCACCTTTCAATGTAGCGCGATGTACCTGCCCAATGGAAGCCACCGCAAATGGTTTCTCATCGAAACTTTCCAAAAGATTACGCCAATCGGCGCCCAATTGTGTGATCATTACGCGCTCTACTTGCCATCGGGCATATAGTCGGCCGCCTGGCGTACACGTTCAAAAGCTTTAGCCAGCTGCGGTGACACCACCTTAGAATCCTGTATACTTAGTATTTGGCCGATTTTCAATGCTGCACCTTTGTTGATGAACGTGGTATGTACACATACCGGGACCGTATTCGACGCATGTGCGAACAGAATAAATCTTCATTTGTTGTATCCTACACGGATTTGGCAAATAAAGAGCATGTACTTGCGTACTTCCTACCTGAAGCACCTTTTCAAATGCTAGAAATCTTCGACAAGGTGGCTAAAGACATGGTCTTATCAATATTTCCAACATATGAACGTGTTCCAACAGAAATTCATGTTCGTATATCAGAATTGCCTCTTATAGAAGAGTTACGGACTTTCCGGAAACTCCATCTGAACCAGCTGGTGCGTACTTTGGGCGTGGTAACAGCTACCACGGGTGTGTTACCTCAACTTTCAGTCATCAAATACGATTGTGTGAAGTGTGGCTACGTTTTGGGGCCCTTTGTCTAGTCACCGAATACAGAAGTTAAACCTGGCTCCTGTCCTGAGTGTCAAAGTGCCGGCCCTTTTTCGATTAATATGGAACAAACATTATATCGGAATTACTAGAAGATTACCTTACAGGAATCTCCTGGTCGCATTCCCGCTGGTCGGACTCGCGTAGTAAGGACGTAATTCTTTTAGCGGATCTTTGTGACTTATGCAAGCCGGGTGATGAGTTAGAAGTTACTGGTATTTACACAAACAACTCTGATGGTTCGCTAAACACTGAGCAAGGGTTTCCGGTTTTCGCCACCGTCATTATTGCGAATCATATCGTTGTGAAGGACAGCAAACAAGTAGTACAATCGCTTACGGACGAAGACATCGCTACCATTCAGAAGTTGAGTAAAGATCCTCGGATTGCAGAAAGAATAATAGCTTCAATGGCCCCATCCATATATGGCCACGACTATATTAAACGCGCACTTGCGTTGGC
>NW_016159381.1:59038-60806 GCF_001687245.7 Rhagoletis zephyria | reverse complement strand
AGTGTTCTTTTGTAGCTCGGTTGCAAAAGAATGCACCTACTATAAATGTAGCAAAGCTATTTATGGAAAATTCTAGATATCAATCTCGTTGTAGGCATCATATCAAGGAGATACAATTAGAAGACTCTAGATTTCGCACCGCCAGAAGAAGTTAAATATTGCGCCTAAATATATGCACTATTTATATACGTGCGGAAATGGACGACACGCCATTTCTTTAAATGAAATAAACTGCTGCTACATGTATGTATGTACATATGTATGTTTATACTAAATGTGAGCAAACAACATTGGCGCATATTTATAGTCATATTAAGTACTCAACTAAGTCGAAACTATTCTAAGTCACAACTAAAGCTATTCATAGTCGCCTTAGTTTCGACTTTTCTGGCTAAGTACCAACTTAAAATTTAGTTTCGGCTGCAGCTGCAACTAAGTCGTAACTAGGAAGAAGTATTTTATCAAATTAAGGGAAAACAGACGAAATATGTGAAAATTAAGTTGGTAGAGGGTGAATTTGATAATATTGAATAATCTCCAATTATCCGTATTTGAATTGAATGTTTCCATTATAAGTAGTGTATGTATAATGGTAAAATCCATTTTGTTAACACTTTTCACTTGATTTAATACGAACATTTTTAAACGGTAATCAAATAAAAAAAGCTCATTTTTACAACGCGTGTTTTTCTCCGTGTACCCTCCTATAAGCACCGACCATTGATATGTCCGCATACCAAATTTCAAGTTCGTGTGATTTGTGGGTCCAAAAATTATAGCTGATAAAAAAATACCACGCCGATGGGATGGGCCACGCCCCCTTTTACAAACTCGGTTATGCGTACTCTTCTATAAGCTCCTACTATTGATATGTCTGTATACCAAATTTCAAGTTGGTGTGACTTATGGTTCCGAAGTTATAGCTGATAAAAAATTCTGCACTTATGGGATGTGCCACGCCCCCTTTTACAAACTCGGTTATGCGTACTCTTCTATAAGCTCCTACTATTGATATGTCTGTATACCAAATTTCAAGTTGGTGTGACCTATAGTTCCGAAGTTATAGCTGATAAGAAATGCCACGCCTATGGGATGTGCCACACCCCCTTTAACAAACTTGTTTATACATTCCCTCCTATAAGCACCTACCATTTATATGTCTGCATACCAAATTTCAAGTTCGTGAGACTTATGGTTTCGAAGTTATAGCTGATAAAAAATTCCACGCCTATGGGATGTGCCACGCCCCCATTTACAAACTCCTTTATAAATACCCTCCTATAAGCACGTACCATTGATATGTCTGCATACCACATTTCAAGTTCGTGAGACTTATGGTTCCGAAGTTATAGCTGATAAAAAATTCCGCACTTATGGGATGTGCCACGCCCCCTTTTACAAACACAGTTTATATATACATTCGTATAAGCACTTACCATTGAAATGTCTGCATACCAAATTTCAAGTTCGTGTGACTTATGGTTCCGAAGTTATAGCTGATACAAAATTCCACGCCTATGGGATGCGCCTCACCCACTTTTACAACCTCGTTTATACATTCCCTCCTATAACCACCTACCATTGATTTGTCTGCATACCAAATTTCAAGTACGTGAGACTTATGGAACCGAAGTTACCAATTTTCAAGTTCGTGAGACTTATGGTTCCGAAGTTATAGCTGATAAAAAATTCCGCACTTATGGGATGTGCCACGCCCCCTTTTACAAACACGTTTATATATACATTCGTATAAGCACTTACCATTGAA
>NW_016159381.1:39371-59013 GCF_001687245.7 Rhagoletis zephyria | reverse complement strand
GACTTATGGTTCCGAAGTTATAGCTGATAAAAAATTCCGCACTTATGGGATGTGCCACGCCCCCTTTTACAAACAAGTTTATATATACATTCGTATAAGCACTTACCATTGAAATGTCTGCATACCAAATTTCAAGTTCGTGTGACTTATGGTTCCGAAGTTATAGCTGATACAAAATTCCACGCCTATGGGATGCGCCTCACCCACTTTTACAACCTCGTTTATACATTCCCTCCTATAACCACCTACCATTGATTTGTCTGCATACCAAATTTCAAGTACGTGAGACTTATGGAACCGAAGTTACCAATTTTCAAGTTCGTGAGACTTATGGTTCCGAAGTTATAGCTGATAAAAAATTCTGCACTTATGGGATGTGCCACGCCCCCTTTTACAAACTCGGTTATGCGTACTCTTCTATAAGCTCCTCCTATTGATATGTCTGTATACCAAATTTCAAGTTGGTGTGACTTATGGTTCCGAAGTTATAGCTGATAAAAAATTCTGCACTTATGGGATGTGCCACGCCCCCTTTTACAAACTCGGTTATGCGTACTCTTCTATAAGCTCCTACTATTGATATGTCTGTATACCAAATTTCAAGTTGGTGTGACCTATAGTTCCGAAGTTATAGCTGATAAGAAATGCCACGCCTATGGGATGTGCCACACCCCCTTTAACAAACTTGTTTATACATTCCCTCCTATAAGCACCTACCATTTATATGTCTGCATACCAAATTTCAAGTTCGTGAGACTTATGGTTTCGAAGTTATAGCTGATAAAAAATTCCACGCCTATGGGATGTGCCACGCCCCCATTTACAAACTCCTTTATAAATACCCTCCTATAAGCACGTACCATTGATATGTCTGCATACCACATTTCAAGTTCGTGAGACTTATGGTTCCGAAGTTATAGCTGATAAAAAATTCCGCACTTATGGGATGTGCCACGCCCCCTTTTACAAACAAGTTTATATATACATTCGTATAAGCACGTACCATTGAAATGTCTGCATACCAAATTTCAAGTTCTTGAGACTTATGGTTCCGAAGATATAGCTGACAAAAAATTCCACGCCTATGGGATGCGCCTCACCCACTTTTACAACCTCGTTTATACATTCCCTCCTATAAGCACCTACCTATGGTATGTCTGCATACCAAATTTCAAGTTCTTGAGACTTATGGTTCCGAAGATATAGCTGACAAAAAATTCCACGCCTATGGGATGTGCCACACCCCCGTTTTATTAACACGTTTCACTTGATTTAAATACGAACATTTTTAAACGGTAACCAAATAAAAAAAGCTCATTTTTACAACGCGTTTTTTTTCTCCGTGTGCCCTCCTATAAGCACCGACCATTGATATGCCCGCATACCAAATTTCAAGTTCGTGTGGTTTGTGGGTCCGAAGTTATAGCTGATAAAAAATTCCACGCCTATGGGATGGGCCACGCCCCCTTTTACAAACTCGGTTATGCGTACTCTTCTATAAGCTCCTACCATTGATATGTCTGTATACCAAATTTCAAGTTCGTGTGACTTATAGTTCCGAAGTTATAGCTGATAAAAAATTCCACGCCTATGGGATGGGCCACGCCCCCTTTTACAAACTCGGTTATGCGTACTCTTCTATAAGCTCCTACCATTGATATGTCTGTATACCAAATTTCAAGTTCGTGTGACTTATAGTTCCGAAGTTATAGCTGATAAAAAATTCCACGACTATGGGATGTGCCACGATTCCTTTTACAAACTCTTCTAAGCACCTACCGTTGATATGTCTGCATACCAAATTTCAAGTTCGTGTGACTTATAGTTCCGAAGTTATAGCTGATAAAAAATTCCACGACTATGGGATGTGCCACGATTCCTTTTACAAACTCTTCTAAGCACCTACCGTTGATATGTCTGCATACCAAATTTCAAGTTCGTGTGACTTATAGTTCCGAAGTTATAGCTGATAAAAAATTCCACGACTATGGGATGTGCCACGATTCCTTTTACAAACTCTTCTAAGCACCTACCGTTGATATGTCTGCATACCAAATTTCAAGCTCGTGGGACTTATGGTTTCGAAATTAAGGCTGATAAAAATCCCACGTCTATGGGATGTGCCACGATTCCTTTTACAATCTCGTTTATATATAGCCTCGTATAAGCACCTACCATTGATATGTCTGCATGCCGAATTTCAAGTTCGCGGGACTTATGGTTCCGAGGTTATAGCTGATAAAATATTCCACGCCTATGGGANTCGAAATTAAGGCTGATAAAAATCCCACGTCTATGGGATGTGCCACGATTCCTTTTACAATCTCGTTTATATATAGCCTCGTATAAGCACCTACCATTGATATGTCTGCATGCCGAATTTCAAGTTCGCGGGACTTATGGTTCCGAGGTTATAGCTGATAAAATATTCCACGCCTATGGGATGTGCCACGCGCCCTTTTACAAACTCTTTTATATAAACCTGCCTATATGCATCTACCATTGACATGTCTGCATACCAAGTTTCAAGTTCATGTGACTTATGGTCCGGAAGTTATGGCTGATTAAAAATTTCACACCTATGGGAGGTGCCACGCCCCCTTGGCGGATCCCAATTTTTTTTACCCTATTATAGGCACAGGTGTCATGGCAATACTCTATCAAAATTTTGTTCGATTCTGTCCGTCCGCTTAGACTGCAACCTGGCACATACATACATACATACTCTCACAAATATATTGTAGACTAGCAGAGCACCCGACGTCGTTCGGGGTAAACAAATGAAAATATAAAACAGTTGTACAAATATTCAGTTCAGCATCAATTAAAGGAGACAAACTCTTTTCTTTGTTTACATTAACGCATAGTTATGAGCTATACTTTTAGCTTTATCGTGCTTTAGCTAATATATATTGATCATCACTTGTACTACAAATCTTGNGCCCTCCTATAAGCACCGACCATTGATATGCCCGCATACCAAATTTCAAGTTCGTGTGGTTTGTGGGTCCGAAGTTATAGCTGATAAAAAATTCCACGCCTATGGGATGGGCCACGCCCCCTTTTACAAACTCGGTTATGCGTACTCTTCTATAAGCTCCTACCATTGATATGTCTGTATACCAAATTTCAAGTTCGTGTGACTTATAGTTCCGAAGTTATAGCTGATAAAAAATTCCACGACTATGGGATGTGCCACGATTCCTTTTACAAACTCTTCTAAGCACCTACCGTTGATATGTCTGCATACCAAATTTCAAGCTCGTGGGACTTATGGTTTCGAAATTAAGGCTGATAAAAATCCCACGTCTATGGGATGTGCCACGATTCCTTTTACAATCTCGTTTATATATAGCCTCGTATAAGCACCTACCATTGATATGTCTGCATGCCGAATTTCAAGTTCGCGGGACTTATGGTTCCGAGGTTATAGCTGATAAAATATTCCACGCCTATGGGATGTGCCACGCGCCCTTTTACAAACTCTTTTATATAAACCTGCCTATATGCATCTACCATTGACATGTCTGCATACCAAGTTTCAAGTTCATGTGACTTATGGTCCGGAAGTTATGGCTGATTAAAAATTTCACACCTATGGGAGGTGCCACGCCCCCTTGGCGGATCCCAATTTTTTTTACCCTATTATAGGCACAGGTGTCATGGCAATACTCTATCAAAATTTTGTTCGATTCTGTCCGTCCGCTTAGACTGCAACCTGGCACATACATACATACATACTCTCACAAATATATTGTAGACTAGCAGAGCACCCGACGTCGTTCGGGGTAAACAAATGAAAATATAAAACAGTTGTACAAATATTCAGTTCAGCATCAATTAAAGGAGACAAACTCTTTTCTTTGTTTACATTAACGCATAGTTATGAGCTATACTTTTAGCTTTATCGTGCTTTAGCTAATATATATTGATCATCACTTGTACTACAAATCTTGTTCCATTATTAATATTAGGTGGACTAAGGTAACGATCAAATTTTTAAATTAAAATTATTTTACTACGGTACATTCCGTTTATCTGCCTATTCGATTAGCTGTTTTATGTATATCTGCACTTTTCTGGTAGAATGCTTTATTCGGAAAGAGTTTTATACATTAAGAATGAACCTTTTTCGTGTAACAGCATCGCGGTATTAAAAAACGACTAAATCGTTCCATTTCAAAATAGTCTAAAGACGGCAAGGCTTCAAAAAAAACACAGTTTTAAATATCCGAGTTATCTAATAGATGAATATATATATGTATATCTCCTTTTACAAACTTATTTATATATACTTTACTCTGAACAACTCCCACAGATACCTATGCCCGAATACCAAATTTCAAGTTCATGCGACTTATGGTTCCCAATTTATGGCTGATTAAAAACTCCACGCATACGGGATGTGCCACGCCCCATTTTATAAACTCATTCATATACACCTTACTATAAGCACTTCCCACATATATGTCTGAATACCAAATTTAAATTTAATGTGACTTATGTTTTGAAGTTATAGCGGATAAAAAATGCCACGCCTATGGGACGTGCCACACCCCCTTTTACAAACTCGTTTATACATTCCCTCCTATAAGCACCTACCATTGATATGTCTGCATACCAAATTTCAAGTTCGTGTGAGTTATGGTTCCGAGGTTTTTTTGCAAACTCGTTTTTACAATCGCTCGTATGGTATGTCTGCATACCAAATTTCAAGTTCTTGAGACTTATGGTTCCGCAGTTATAGCTGACAAAAAATTCCACGCCTATGGGATGTGCCAAACCCCCTTTTACAAACTCGTTTATACATTCCCTCCTATAAGCACCTACCATTGATATATCTGCATACCAAATTTCAAGTTCGTGTGACTTATGGTTCCGCAGTTATAGCTGACAAAAAATTCCACGCCTATGGGATGTGCCACGCCCCCTTTTGCAAGCTCGTTTATATATACCCTCCTATAAGCACCTACCATTGGTAAGTCTGCATACCAAATTTCAAGTTCGTGGGACTTATGGTTCCAAAGTTATGGCTGCTAAAAAATTCCAAGCCAGTGGGATGTGCCATGACCCTTTTTACAAACTCGTTTATATATACCCTCGTATAAGCACCTACCATTGATATGTCTGCATACCAAATTTCAAGTTCGTGGGACTTATGGTTCCAAAGTTATGGCTGCTAAAAAATTCCAAGCCAGTGGGATGTGCCATGACCCTTTTTACAAACTCGTTTATATATACCCTCGTATAAGCACCTACCATTGAAATACCTGCATACCAAATTTCAAGTTCGAGTGACTTTGGTTCGGAATTTATATCTGATAAAAAATTCCACGCCTATGGGATGTGCGACGCCCCCTTTTGCAAGCTCGTTTATATATGTATACCCTCCTTTAAGCACCTACCATTGATATGTCGGCATACCAAATTTCAAGTTCGTGGGACTTATGGTTCCGAAGTTATGGCGGCTAAAAAATTCCACGCTAGTGAAATGTGCCATGACCCTTTTTACAAACTCGTTTATATATACATACCTTCGTATAAGCACCTACCATTGAAATACCTGCATACCAAATTTCACGTTCGTGTGACTTTGGTTCCGAATTTATATCTGATAAAAAACGCCACGCCTATGGGATATGCCACGCCCCCTTTTAAAAACTCGTTTATACATACCCTCCTATAAGTGCCTACCATTGATATGTCTGCATACCAAATTTCAAGTTCGTGGGACTTATGGTTCCAAAGTTATGGCGCCTAAAAAATTACACGCTAGTGGGATGTGCCATGACCCTTTTTACAAACTCGTTTATACATACCCTCCTATAAGTGCCTACCATTGATATGTCTGCATACCAAATTTCAAGTTCGTGGGACTTATGGTTCCAAAGTTATGGCGCCTAAAAAATTACACGCTAGTGGGATGTGCCATGACCCTTTTTACAAACTCGTTTATATATACCTTCGTATAAGCACCTACCATTGATATATCTGCATACCAAATTTCAAGTTCATGGGACTTTGGTTCCGTATTTATAGCTGATAAAAAATTCCACGCCTATGGGATGTGCCACGCCCCCTTTTGCAAGCTCGTTTATATATACCCTCCTATAAGCATCTAGCATTAATACGTCTGCATACCAAATTTCAAGTTCGTGTGACTTATGGTTCCGAAGTTATAGCTGATAAAAAATTCCACTCCTGTGGGATGTGCTACGCCCCCTTTCACAAACTCATTTATATATACCCTCCTATAAGCATCTAGCATTAATACGTCTGCATACCAAATTTCAAGTTCGTGTGATTTATGGTTCCGAAGTTATTGCTGATAAAAAATGACAAGCCTAAGGGATGTGCCACGCCCCCTTTTGCAAACTCGTTTATACATACAATCCTATAAGCACCTACCATTGATATGTCTGCATACCAAATTTCAAGTTCGTGTGACTTATGGTTCCGAAGTTATAGCTGATAAAAAATTCCACGCCTATGGGATGTGCCACGCCCCCTTTTGCAAACTCGTTTATACATACCCTCCTATAAGCACCTACCATTGATATGTCTGCATACCAAATTTCAAGTTCGTGTGACTTATGGTTCCGAAGTTATAGCTGATAAAATATGCCACGCCTATGGGATGTGCCACGCCCCCTTTTGCAAACTCGATTATACTCGTGTGACTTATGGTTCCGAAGTTATAGCTGCTAAAAGGTGCCACGCCTATGGGATGTGCCGCGCCCCCTTTTGCAAACTCGTTTATACATACCCTCCTATAAGCACCTACCATTGAAATGTCTGCATACCAAATTTCAAGCTCGTGTGACTTATGGTTCCGAAGTTATGGCTGATAAAAAATGCCACTCTTATGGGATGTGCCACGCCCCTTTTACAAACTCGTTTATACATACCCTCCTATAATCACCTACCATTGAAATGGCTGCATACCAAATTTCAAGTTTGTGTGACTTATGGTTCCGAAGTTATAGCTGATAAAAATTTCAACGCCCATGGAAGGTGCCACGCCCCGTTTTACAAACTTATTTATATATAACCTCCTATAAGCACCTAGCATTAATATGTCTGCATACCAAATTTCAAGTTTGTGTGACTTATGGTTCCGAAGTTATAGCTGATAAAAATTTCAACGCCCATGGAAGGTGCCACGCCCCGTTTTACAAACTTATTTATATATAACCTCCTATAAGCACCTAGCATTAATATGTCTGCATACCAAATTTCAAGTTCGTGTGATTTATGGTTCCGAAGTTATTGCTGATAAAAAATGCTACGCCTATGGGATGTGCAACGCCCCCTTTTGCAAACTCGTTTATACATACAATCCTATAAGCACCTACCATTGATATGTCTGCATACCAAATTTCAAGTTCGTGTGACTTATGGTGCCGAAGTTATAGCTGATAAAAAAATCCACGCCTATGCGATGTGCCACGCCCCATTTTACAAACTCGTTTATATATACCCTCCTATAAGCACCTACCATTGATATATAATATGCATAACAAATTTCAAGTTCATGTGACTTATGGTCTGGAAGTTATGGCTGATTAAAAATTTCACGCCTTTGGGAGGTGCCACGCCCCCTTGTCGGATCCCAATTTTTTCACCCTATTATAGGCCGAGGTGTCATTCCAATACTCTGTCAAAATTTTGTTCGTTTCTGTCCGTCCGTTTAGACTGCAACCTGGCACATACATACATACATACTTTCACAAATATGTATATAGTAGACTTGCAGAGCACCCGACGTCGTTCGAGGCAAACAAATCAAAATAAAAAACAGTAATTCAGTTCACTATAATTTAAAGGAGACAAATTATTTTCTTTGTTTACATTAAGGCATCCTTATGAGCCATTCCTTTAGCTTTATCGTGCTTTAACTAATATATATTGATCATCACTTGTACTACAAATCTTGTTCCATTATTAATATTAGGTGGAATATGGTAACGATCAAATTTCTAAATTAAAATTATTCTACTACGGTACATTCCGTTTAGGTGCCTATTCGATTTGCTGTTTTAGTACAGCTGCACTTTTCTGGTAGAATGCTTTATTCGGAAAGAGTTTTATTCATTAAGAATGAAACTTTTTCGTTTAACAGCATCGCGGTATTAAAAAACGACTAAATCTTTCCATTTTAAAATAATCTAAAGACGGTAAGGCTTCAAAAAAACACACAGTTTTAAATATCCGAGTTATCTAATAGATGAATATGTATATGTGTATCCCCTTTTACAAACTTATTTATATACACTTTACTCTGAACACCTCATATAGATACCTATGTCCGAATACCAAATTTCAAGTTCATGCGACTTATGGTTCCCAATTTATGGCTGATTAAATATTTCACGCCTACGNAATATGCATAACAAATTTCAAGTTCATGTGACTTATGGTCTGGAAGTTATGGCTGATTAAAAATTTCACGCCTTTGGGAGGTGCCACGCCCCCTTGTCGGATCCCAATTTTTTCACCCTATTATAGGCCGAGGTGTCATTCCAATACTCTGTCAAAATTTTGTTCGTTTCTGTCCGTCCGTTTAGACTGCAACCTGGCACATACATACATACATACTTTCACAAATATGTATATAGTAGACTTGCAGAGCACCCGACGTCGTTCGAGGCAAACAAATCAAAATAAAAAACAGTAATTCAGTTCACTATAATTTAAAGGAGACAAATTATTTTCTTTGTTTACATTAAGGCATCCTTATGAGCCATTCCTTTAGCTTTATCGTGCTTTAACTAATATATATTGATCATCACTTGTACTACAAATCTTGTTCCATTATTAATATTAGGTGGAATATGGTAACGATCAAATTTCTAAATTAAAATTATTCTACTACGGTACATTCCGTTTAGGTGCCTATTCGATTTGCTGTTTTAGTACAGCTGCACTTTTCTGGTAGAATGCTTTATTCGGAAAGAGTTTTATTCATTAAGAATGAAACTTTTTCGTTTAACAGCATCGCGGTATTAAAAAACGACTAAATCTTTCCATTTTAAAATAATCTAAAGACGGTAAGGCTTCAAAAAAACACACAGTTTTAAATATCCGAGTTATCTAATAGATGAATATGTATATGTGTATCCCCTTTTACAAACTTATTTATATACACTTTACTCTGAACACCTCATATAGATACCTATGTCCGAATACCAAATTTCAAGTTCATGCGACTTATGGTTCCCAATTTATGGCTGATTAAATATTTCACGCCTACGGAATGTGCCACGCACCATTTTATAAACTCATGCATCTACACCTTACTATATGCACTTGCCATTGATATGTCTGCATACCAAATTTAAATTTCATGTGACTTAAGGTTTTGAAGTTATAGCTGATAAAAATTTCCACGCCTATGGGATTTGCCACACCATCTTTTACAAACTCATTTATATTTACCTTTTTATAAGCACCTACCATAGCGATACCTGCAACCCGAATTTCAAGTCCGTGTGACTTATGGTTCCGAGGTTATACCTGATAAAAATTTCAACGCCCATGTGCCACGCCTCCTTTTATAAACACGTTTATATATACCCTCTTATAAGCACCTACCAATGATATGTCTGCATATTAAATTTCAAGTTCGAGGGACTTATGGTTCCGAAATTACAGATGATATAAAAATACACGCCTATGGTATGCGCCACGCCCCCTTTTACAAACTCATTTATATAGACCTTATTATAAGCACCTGCCAAATATGTATATAACTGCATACCAAATTTCAAGTTGATGCGACATATGGTTCCGAAGTTATAGCTGATAAACATTTCAACGAATATGGGATATGCCAGGCCCCCTTTCTCAAACTCGTTTATATATACCCTCCTACAAACACCTGCCATTGATATGTCTGCATACCAAATTTTAAGTTCGTGGGACCTATGGTGCGAAGTTATGGCTGATAAAAAATTCCACGCTTATGGGATGTGCCACGACCCTTTTTACAAACTCGTTTTTACATTCGCTCCTATAAGCACCTACGGTTGGTATGTCTGCATACCAAATTTCAAGTTCGTGAGACTTATGGTTCCGAAGTTATATCTGACAAAAAATTCGACGCCTATGGGATGTGCCACACCCCCTTTTACAAACTCGTTTATAAATTCCCTCCTATAAGCACCTACCATTGATATGTCTGCATACCAAATTGCAAGTTCGTGGGACATATGGTTCCTAAGTTATAGCTGATAAAAAATTCCACGCCTATGGGATGAGCCACACCCCCTTTTACAAACTCGTTTTTATATACCCTCCTATAAGTACCTACCATTGATATGTCTGCACACCAAATTTCAAGTTCGTGGGACTTATGGTTCCGAAGTTATGGCTGCTAAAAAATTCCACGCCAATGGGATGTGCCATGACCCTTTTTAAAAACTCGTTTATATATACCCTCGTATAAGCACCTACCCTTGATATGTCCGCATACCGAATTTCAGGTTCGCGTGACTTGTGGTTCCGCCTATGGGCTGGGCCACGCCCCCTTTCACAAACTCATTTATATATACCCTCATATAAGCACCTACCATTGATATGTCCGCATACCAAATTTCAAGTTCGTGTGACTTATGGTTCCGAAGTTATAGCTGATAAAAATGCCACGCCTATGGAATGTGCCACGCCCCCTTTTACAAAGTCGGTAAACATACCCTCCTATAAGCACCTGCCATTGAAATGTCTGCATACCAAATTTCAAGTTCGTGTGACTTATGGTTCCAAAGTTATGGCTGATAAAGATGCCACTCTTATGGGATGTGCAACGCCCCTTTTACAAACTCGTTTATTCAAACCCTCCTATAAGCACCTACCATTGAAATACCTGCATACCAAATTTCAAGTTCGTGTGACTTATGGTTCCGAAGTTATAGCTGATAAAAAATGCCACGCCTATGGGATATGCCACGCCCCCGTTTAAAAACTCGTTTATACATACCCTCCTATAAGCACCTGCCATTGAAATGTCTGCATACCAATTTTCAAGTTCGTGTGACTTATGGTTCCGAAGTTATGGCTGATAAAGATGCCACTCTTATGGGATGTGCAACGCCCCTTTTACAAACTCGTTTATACGTACCCTCCTATAAGCGCCTACCATTGATAAGTCCGCATACTGAATTTCAGATTCGCGTGACTTGTGGTTCCGCCAATGAGATGGGCCACGCCCCATTCTACAAACTCGCTTATGCATACCCTTCTATAAGCACGTACCATTGATATGTCTGCACACTAAATTTCAACTTGGTGGGACTTATAGTTCCGAAGTTATACCGGATAAAAAATTCCACGCCTATGGGATGTGCCACGCCCCTTTTTACAAACTCTTTTTTTATATACACTGAGGGAAAAAATTTTAGAATCAAAAAAACGTGCCAAATTTAATGAAATACACATATGAAAGAGCACTAACCCAACTCGTTTTAAATTTGAGTATGTACGTTATAAAATATGTCATTATGAAGTGCACAGATGCTTTTTCGTTATACAAAATTATAATTAAGAAGAAAAATGTTTAATTTAATGTTCATGCTCCGTCTAATAGTAATTGAACCCGGACCCTCTTGGCAGCAACCAATTGTATCAAGCGCCTTTGCACACTCAGCTACAGCCATACATGTACATACATGTGCTTTCAAATTTTTAGTTTGAATCAACATCACAGCGCGCGATTCGTGCATTATGTCATACCATGTATGTGTGTATGTGTTGTCAGCGCTGTGCATGCTTTGTATACATATACTTTCTTAATTACATATGAAAAGCATCTGAGACATGCAAAGCACCATCCGTGCAGTGCAGGGCGTATTTGAATTGAATATTTCCATTATACGTAGTGTATGTATAATGGAAAAATCCATTTTGTTAACACTTTTCACTTGATTTAAATACGAACATTTTTAAACGGTAATCAAATAAAAAAGTTTCACTTTTAAAACGCGTTTTTTTTTCTAAGTGTACCCTCTTATAAGCATCTACCACTGATATGTCCGCATACCGAATTTCAAGTTCGTGAGACTTGTGGGTCCGAAGTTATAGCTGATCAAAAATTCCACGCCTATGGGATGGGCCACGCCCCCTTTTACAAACTCGCTTATGCGTACCCTTCTATAAGCTCCAACCATTGATATGTCTGTATACCAAATTTCAAGTTGGTGAGACTTATGTTCCGAAGTTATAGCTGATAAAAAATTCCACGCCTATGGGATGGGCCACGCCCCCTTTTACAAACTCGCTTATGCGTACCCTTCTATAAGCTCCAACCATTGATATGTCTGTATACCAAATTTCAAGTTGGTGAGACTTATGTTCCGAAGTTATAGCTGATAAAAAATTCCACGCCTATGGGATGGGCCACGCCCCCTTTTACAAACTCGCTTATGCGTACCCTTCTATAAGCTCCAACCATTGATATGTCTGTATACCAAATTTCAAGTTGGTGAGACTTATGTTCCGAAGTTATAGCTGATAAAAAATTCCACGCCTATGGGATGGGCCACGCCCCCTTTTACAAACTCGCTTATGCGTACCCTTCTATAAGCTCCAACCATTGATATGTCTGTATACCAAATTTCAAGTTGGTGAGACTTATGTTCCGAAGTTATAGCTGATAAAAAATTCCACGCCTATAGGATGTGCCACGATTCCCTTTACAAACTCGTTTATATATAGCCTCGTTTATATATAGCCTCGTATAAGCACCTACCATTGACATGTCTGCATACCAAATTTCAAGTTCGTGGGACTTATGGTTTCGAAGTTATGGCTGACAAAAAATTCCACGCCTATGGGATGTGCCACGATTCCTTTTACAAACTCGTTTATATAAAGCCTCATATAAGCACCTACCATTGATATGTCTGCATACCAAATTTCAAGATCGTGTGACTTATGGTTCCGAAGTTATAGCTGATAAAAAATTCCATGCCTATGGGATGTGCCACGCCCCATTTCACAAACTCATTTATATATACCCTCATATAAGCACCATACCAAATTTCAAGTTCGTGTGACTTTACTTCCGAAGTTATAGCTGATAAAAATTAAACCCCTATGGGATGTGCCACGCCCCTTTTGCAAACTCGTTTATATATACCCTCCTATAAGCATCTTCCATTGATATGTCTGCATACTAAATTTCAACTTGGTGTGACTTATGGTTCCGAAGTTATAGCTGATAAAAATTAAACCCCTATGGGATGTGCCACGCCCCTTTTGCAAACTCGTTTATATATACCCTCCTATAAGCATCTTCCATTGATATGTCTGCATACTAAATTTCAACTTGGTGTGACTTATGGTTCCGAAGTTATAGCTGATAAAAAATTCCACGCCTATGGGATGTGCCACGCCCCCTTTTGCAAACTCTTTTATATATACCCTCCTATAAGCACCTACCATTGATATGTCTGCATACCAAATTTCAAGTTCGTGTGACTTATGGTTCCGAAGTTATAGCTGATAAAAAATTCCACGCCTATGGGATGTGCCACGCCCCCTTTTACAAACTCGTTTATATATACCCTCCTATAAGCACCTACCATTGATATGTCCGCATACCAAATTTCAAGTTCGTGTGACTTATGGTTCCGAAGTTGTAGCTGATGAAAAATTCCACGCCTATGGGATCTACCACGCCCCCTTTTACAAACTCGTTTATATATACCCTCCCATAAGCACCTACCATTGATATGTCTGCATACCAAATTTCAAGTTGGTGAGACTTTTGGTTCCGAAGTTATAGCTGATAAAAAAATCCACGCCTATGCGATGTGCCACGCCTCTTTTACAAACTCGTTTATATATACCCTCCTACAAGCACCTGTAATTGATATGTCTGCATGCCAAATTTCAAGTTCGTGTGACTTATGGTTCCGAAGTTATAGCTGATAAAAAAATCCACGCCTATGCGATGTGCCACGCCTCTTTTACAAACTCGTTTATATATACCCTCCTACAAGCACCTGTAATTGATATGTCTGCATGCCAAATTTCAAGTTCGTGTGACTTATGGTTCCGAAGTTATAGCTGATAAAAAATTCCACGCCTATGGGATGTGCCACGCCCCCTTTTACAAACTCGTTTATATATACCCTCCTATAAGCCCCTACTATTGATATGTCTGCATACCAAATTTCAAGTTCGTGTGACTTATGGTTCCGAAGTTATAGCTGATAAAAAATTCCATGCCTATGGGATGTGCCAGGCCCCCTTTTACAAACTCGTTTATATATACCTGCCTATAAGCATCTACCATTGACATGTCTGCATACCAAGTTTCAAGTTCGTGAGACTTATGGTTCCAAAGTTATATCTAATAAAAAATTCCACGCTTATGGGATGTACCACGCCCCCTTTTACAAACTCGTTTATACATATATACCCTCGTATAAGCACCTACCATTGATATGTCCGCATACCAAATTTCAAGTTCGTGTGACTTATGGTTCCGAAGTTATAGCTGATAAAAAATTTCACGCCTATGGGATGTGCACGCCCCTTTTTACAAACTCCTTTATATATACCCTCTTATAAGAACCTACCATTGATATGTCTGAATACCAAATTTCAAGTTGGTGTGACTTATGGTTCCGAAGTTATAGCTGATAAAAAATNTCATTATGCCCGTGCTGGTATATGGCGCAGAAGCACGCCCCCCTTTTAAAATTTCAAGCCTATGGGAGCCTTGCAGCCTTAACGGAGGGACAGAATCGAACGAAATTTTGACAGAGTATTGACATAACACCTGGCCTATAATAGGAAAAAAAAAANATACCCTCCTATAAGCACCTACCATTGATATGTCTGCATACCAAGTTTCAAGTTGGTGTGACTTATGGTTCCGAAGTTATAGCTGATAAAATATGCCATGCCTATGGGATGTGCCACGACCCCTTTTGCAAACTCGTTTATACACACCCTCCTATAAGCACTTACCATTGAAATGGCTGCCTACCAAATTTCAAGTTCGNTCTGTAACGTCGAAACCATAAGTCACATGAACTTGAAATTTGGTATACAGACATATCTACGGTGGGAGCTTATGAGGGTGGTCCAAAAATGCATGTGAAAGAGTAAAGTCGGAATTTTTATGCTCTCAACCCCTAGGATTGTTCTATACCGATAGAGATACACCCTTATTTTTTTATTTTGAAATCAAAACATATTTAGAGGTCGNCGAGCACCTGTAATTGATATGTCTGCATGCCAAATTTCAAGTTCGTGTGACTTATGGTTCCGAAGTTNCCCTAGGATTGTTCTATACCGATAGAGATACACCCTTATTTTTTTATTTTGAAATCAAAACATATTTAGAGGTCGCTCAAAGCGCCCAAAGTTTTCCATGTATTTTATTTATTGATTTATTTAAGTGGCTGGCTGTGCATAAGACTGATGTCTTTTAAGCCCATCGTATATAATATTGTCGTTTACAACTATGATAATTGGCATACGTAAGAATAAAAAAAAAATTGGCTTAAAATTNCTATAAGCAATGGGGTATAGTCATTGCGCTGGGCATGCAGTTACAGTTGCATGGCTATACTCAATCCCGACTCTTGCGTCCTCGTTCGCGCACTCTGGGCAACGTGCGCAACCCATGTGCGAGATGCGGTAACCAATCCGAGTGGAGCCTTGGGTCACGGCAGAAAGAGAGGGAGCTTCGGTGGGGCCACTCNAGCTTATGAGGGTGGTCCAAAAATGCATGTGAAAGAGTAAAGTCGGAATTTTTATGCTCTCAACCCCTAGGATTGTTCTATACCGATAGAGATACACCCTTATTTTTTTATTTTGAAATCAAAACATATTTAGAGGTCGCTCAAAGCGCCCAAAGTTTTCCATGTATTTTATTTATTGATTTATTTAAGTGGCTGGCTGTGCATAAGACTGATGTCTTTTAAGCCCATCGTATATAATATTNTAGGCAAAGGCTCGGATGAGACCCCCCTTATGATGACGACCACAGCAAACGTTTAAAGGACTACGATTTGAGGGCATGCACCTGGAATGTCCGGACCCTTAATGGGGAAGGTGCCNTCATCTGTAACGTCGAAACCATAAGTCACATGAACTTGAAATTTGGTATACAGACATATCTACGGTGGGAGCTTATGAGGGTGGTCCAAAAATGCATGTGAAAGAGTAAAGTCGGAATTTTTATGCTCTCAACCCCTAGGATTGTTCTATACCGATAGAGATACACCCTTATTTTTTTATTTTGAAATCAAAACATATTTAGAGGTCGCTCAAAGCGCCCAAAGTTTTCCATGTATTTTATTTATTGATTTATTTAAGTGGCTGGCTGTGCATAAGACTGATGTCTTTTAAGCCCATCGTATATAATATTGTCGTTTACAACTATGATAATTGGCATACGTAAGAATAAAAAAAAAATTGGCTTAAAATTATTTTGTATAAAGATGAAGAAGACAGAAAAATTTTATATATTGAACAATTTAAACACTTCCAGTTTAAAGCGCCTAGCATTTAGCACGGATTTAATTTCATTTGGTACTGAGTTCCATAGTTTGACAACACTGACAAAAAACATTCTAGAAGAAACAAGATAATTATGTTTTGGTACAATCAAATTACAGGTTCTAGTTGATTGTGCCAATGTTAATTTTTCAAAAAGATATTTCGGGTTATTCAAACTGATGAGCTTATGCAAAAATATAACGTTGCAGTAATTCAAGAAACCAGTCAGATTACAATTAAGTATCTTACAACTAAAATGTGATATGTGGTCGAACTTACGCTTAGCAAATACGTATCTGGCACAGCTATTTAACGCCATTTGAAGTTTTCGCTCCGATGCACATTTGTCCACAGAGGAGCTCACCATATGAAATAAGTGGCACTATAAGAGTTCTCACCAAACGTAATTTTATGTCCTGAGGAACAAAGTCAGCTGTGTACCATAGTTTTCTCAGAACAAAATAAATCCTACTTATGGTGTGATTTATATGATCCGAACACCCCAAATAGGAATTTATTTTGAAACCAAGACTAGTTACCACTAGTTCAAAAATGATCGGTGTGTCCTCTAGAGTTAGTGTTGGGAGAAGATCTTCAGTATTCCAACAGTGTGATGGCTTTGGTTTTCGTTGCATTTAAGCTTAAATTATTCAACTTGGCCCAGATGGAAATAGAAAGGAGATCTTCATTTATTCTGACTATTAAGTCCTCAGAGAGTCCAATTGGACGAGAAAGGTAAATTTGAGCATCATCCGCATACAAGTGTATGGACACGCTTTTACAACAGTGAACGATATCATTAATGAACATGCTGAACCAAATTGGGCCTAGTATGGATCCTTGTGGCACCCCCGGGTGCAGTCCTCTGAGCTCAGAACACACATTTTTTACAACAACCTTTTGCCTGCGATTACCAAGGTAGTTTTTGAGTAATTTTACCGCACTATCAGAGAATCCAAAATATTTTTTTAGTTTAAGTAAGAGTATTCTATGATCAACTTTGTCAAAAACCTTGGAAAAGTCGAATGGGGTTAAAACAGTTAAATCACCCCTATCCAACACAGGTCTAATATCTCCCATAACCTTTAGCATAGCTGTAGCATAGCTGTGACCCTTTCTGTAACCAGACTGGTTCGGCGTAAGAAGTTTATTTCTACCAAGATGCATAACTATTTGCATGACCATCAGCTTTTCCAAGACTTTTGACAACGAAGAAAGTATCGGGCGGAAGTCCGATGGAGAAACACCCGAATAACTTCTAGGAATTGGAGTAACCTTCCAGGCATCCGGAAATGTCGATGAGGTAATGGATAAGTTCAAAATGTGTGTCGGTGCAGGAAGTACGTTTGAGAGAATAATTTTTAAAAACCTTAAGCTTACACTGTCCTCATGTCATGTGACTTCTTTAATCTGATGTTGGAGAAAATAATAAGAGCTGCAGAACTGAACCGCTTAGGAACAATTTACTACAAGTGCGTGGAAATGCTGGCTTATGCCGATGACATCGACATCATCGGTAACAAAAACCGCGAAGTCTGGTCTGCCTTTTCCAAATTGGATAGGGAAGCAAAGCGAATGTGTCTGGTGGTAAATGAGGACAAGACGAAGTATCTCCTGTCATCAAACAAACAGTCGGCACATTCGCGCCTTGGCACCCACGTCACGGTTGAAAGTTACAATTTGGAGAAATTAGAGAATTTCGTTTACTTGGGAACCAGCATTAACACCGACAATAATGTCAGCATTGAAATCCAACGCAGAATCACTCTTGCCAACAGATGCTACTTTGGACTGAGTAGGCAATTCAGGAGTAAAGTCCTCTCTCGACGTACGAAAACCACGCTCTATAAGTCACTCATTATGCCCGAGCTGATATATGGCGCAGAAGCATGGACAATGACAACATCCGATGAGGCGGCTCTTTGAGTGTTTGAGAGAAAGATTTTGAGGAATATTTACGGGCCTCTACGCGTTGGTGACGGCGAGTACCGCAGACGATGGAACGACGAGCTATATGAGCTTTACAACGATATGGACATAGTGCAGCGAATTAAAATACAGCGGCTCCGCTGGCTTGACCATGTGGTTCGAATGGACACCGACGCTCCAGCTCTGAAAGTATTCAACTCGGAACCCTCTGGTGGTAGCAGAGGAAGAGGGAGGCCCCCACTTCGATGGAAAGATCAGGTGAAGAAGGACTTGGCTTCACTTGGCGTTTCCAATTGGCGTCAGTTGGCACAGAAGAGAAACGACTAGCGTGCTTTGCTGAACTCGGCCAAAATCGCTTAGGCGGTTACAGCGCCAAAAAAGAAGAAGAAGAATATTAAAAATTGGTTAAATAAACAATTGGGTATTATTATTGAAAGTCTCCTGAAGAGAACGAGAGTTTTCCGATCGATAAATATTGACTTTCCAGAATTCTATACCAATTCTAGGAAAAAATTTATTTTTCCCATATAAAAATACCTGGAAAACTTTGAGCGCTTTGAGCGACCTCCAAATATATTTTAATTTCAAAATAAAAAAATAGGGGTATACTTTTTTCGATATAGAACAATCCTAGGGGGTGAGAGTAATACAATTCCGACTTTACTGTTTTTGGACCACCCTAGTGCTTAATGAAGGAGGTTGTTTTTTTTAAACGCGTTTCTATTTGAATCTCCTGCACTTCGCAAAGACTTTTTCGAATTGAGGGGAAATAAATGGAAGATCAAAATATCATATTATTATTTTGAAGTTATGCCTGACGAAGTTCGAATATGGGACCACCTACAGACGAATATGTCAACGAATATAAAATGTAATAAAATAAATAAAGTAAATAAAAACAAGTAAGAAAGTCTAAGTTCGGGCGAAGCCGAACATTAAATACCCGGCGCAAGTATGTTTTTTCACCTTTACGAAACCTTCCGCTAGATGGTAAGCCGGGGTGTATCAATTTTCAGTAAATTAGCGTCCTTCTATTTCGAAATATTGAAGTTTCAAGCATTTCTGAAATTTACCGTTATATGAGAAGCGGCCGTTATTTTAGTCCGATTTCAATAATTTTCAACGTTTTGCTTATATGTGGCAAGCACAATAACCACACCGAGTTTGGTACAAATTGGTAGAACGGTTACCGATATAC
>NW_016159381.1:39243-39321 GCF_001687245.7 Rhagoletis zephyria | reverse complement strand
AGCAATTTTTTATGCTGTGCCAATGCCAACAACTGAGCCAAGTTTGGAAGAAATTGGTGCAGCGGTTACCAAGATATA
>NW_016159381.1:22524-39233 GCF_001687245.7 Rhagoletis zephyria | reverse complement strand
CTATGGGAAGTGGGCGTGGTTAAAGTCCGATTTCGCCCATTTTCAATACCAACCTACCTTGGATTAAGGGAAACCTACATACCAAATTTCGTTGAGATATCTCAATTTTTGCTCGAGTTATCGTGTACACGGACACACGGACAGACGGACAGACGGACAGACGGACGGACAGACAGACATGGCTTAATCGATTTCTTTTTTCATCCTGATCATTTATGTATACATTTGTCTATATCTATCTCGATTCGTTTTGGCTGTTACAAACAACCGTTATGTGAACAAAATTAATATACCCTTGTGCACAAGTGCGCTCGGGTATAAAAATTAAATAAAAAATAAATAAAAAAAATATTTTGTTTTTCCTATTGATATTTTATGTCCAAAAGTAGTTAGTTAGAAGTTAGTTACATCAAATGCACCTTGACTACATCTAATGCAGAAGTAAGCACCCTTGACTATTTTGCGGCCATCGCCATAGAAATATAGTCAGCTTTCGTCAAAGAAAGTATACAGATAATAAGTGACTTTTAGCTCCTTTCTAATCAACTTAAAGTTAGTTAATAGTTAGATACATTTCCTGCAGGGTATAGATATGGTAGGCGCTTATAAAAAGATATATATAAATGGGTTTGTAAAAGAGGGCGCGTCACATCCCATTGGCGTGGAATTTTTAACCAGGCATAAATTGGGAGCCATAAGTCACTAGAGCTGCAAAAAGATCGGAGCACAATCGATAGTATCGATGTTTCAACATTTTTTGAAAATATGCCATTATTAGAAAGTTTATACGTTGCTGATTTGAGGCAAGCAAGAAATATAAAAACTAAAGCGTCATATTTCTTAACAGTTTAGCCGAATTTTAACGCAAAAGCGTACCAACAAGTAGAGACAGAACTTTTTAGAAAAGTATCGATACTAGTACTTTTATAGAATACTCTAAAAAAGAATCGATGCCAGTACTCATAATTGCAAAAAGTATCGATAATACTCGTACTTGCAAGTATTCTCAAAGCAAATGCAAAAAGGAAAAAAAACTCAGATTGCTTTGCTTTTTCACCCCTTCCAATTTGTAAATGGAATAGTGACTGTTTTTGATAGTTTTAATCTAATCTAAAGGAGTTTTTGGAAAAAACTTCCAATAAGATTAGTTTTACATGCGTAAATTAAATGTGTATAGCAAAAAGCTTATTTCAAGTTTTTAAAAGCAAATATTTTATGATTGTTTGACGCGTATATGTGTTTGAAATAGGGCTGTGCGATTAATTGATTATTCAAAATTTTAATTAATCATAAAGTAAATAACTCAATTATTCGATTTATTGGATATGGAATTACTCGAGTAACCAAGATTTCGGTTAACCAAAAACAAAAATATATGAGCAATTTGCTTTATGATTAACCCTCCGATGAGTGACAGTGCCGATGACGTTAGATTCGTGAGAAGGTCCTTAGGGACCTACAAAGAGTTGCTCGATGTTTCGACCGTACATGTGCAACTTCTTTGGTATTTATGTTGTCTTTTGATTAAATTAACGTCCTGCATATATATTAGGAATGAAATAATTTGAAGAACAAGTGAAAAAAAAATCAAAACATGAAGACAAGTAACTTGTTATTTCTTCTAAAATTGTACAAGGTCCCTAGGGACCTTGTCACTAATCCCCGTACTATATATGTTGAAATCTCAATAACACTCGAACGTGATCCCGTATCCCTTCGAAACTTATTTTAAACGATTCAGCTTAATTTATTCTTGGAATACATGTATAAATTCTTTTAAAAAATGCATTGAACAAAAAGATATAGGCACATGAAATACGAAAAGGTCCCTAGGGACCTTCTCACAAATCGAAGGGTTAATCAACATTATGAGTAAAATGAGTAATCAACATTTCAAAGTACTTTTTACATATAAAGCAGTTGAAGTTCCTTGATACTTTGAAAACAACGTTTCTGTTTTCAAAAAATTATTTTTTCATGTACATTCTGTAAAAAAGAAAATAAGCATTTTCCAAAGCAAACTCATTTAACGAGCAAAATTATTTTTTTAGAGTAATCATATATCAAGTAACTCGATTAATCATCGTTTTAAGTAATCGAAATCTTGATTAATCGAGTAATTGATTAACCGGAAAACTGATTAACCACCTTGGTCGAGTAATCGAATAATCGCACAGCCCTAATTTATAAATAACTTTACTTTGTGAATGAATTGCAAATGCAAAAGACGAGAAGCAAATGGGGTGAAGCCCATTCTCTATAGGAAAGATAAGCTCTCTTTTGTAAAATTTTTCTTCAAGAATGGGCTAGATTTCGATTTCACAACGAAGGTAGAATACATGGGTTAGCGACGGCTGCCTTATGCTGGAGAGTGGCCAAGTTCTCGAGTCGGAAGACCACCCTCTTCCACCATTCATTATCAAGGGTGAGGCAAGATATTAGTTTTTCAATTATCTAAATATTTTTAACCGAAGCCAATGTTGAAATGACCGCTGCATTTTCTTCTAGGTTGTGTAAAAATTTCATAACTAAGTCAACTACCAGTATCACTAGATCGAAATATGTACACTAAAAAAAAACCTGCGTAAATATAACGAAAACTTGTGTAAATTTTCCGAAATTTTTCGTCGAAACATTTCGTCACGAAAGTTTTCGTTGATTGTACAAAACCGTTTTCGAACATACTACGAAAATATGAGGCATCAGATTTTTAGTACATTTTACGAATGTATTTGTACTATTTACTAAAGAATTTAGTACTATTTACTAAAGAATTTCGTACTATTCACTAACGAATTTCGTACTATTTACTAAAAAAAGTTCGTACTATTTCTTTATTTTTTTACGGAATTTTTGTAAAATGCACAGAAATAATTCGTATATTTAACGAAATCACTTTCGTAAAATCTACCCTTGTTTCGTAGAATGTGCGATTTTGCTTTCATTCTCCACACTGTAAAAAACATATTACGAATTATAACACAACACTTTTATTTTGTTTTTATCGTTAATTTTAAGCGTTTTTGTTTATCAAAACGTTTTGCAAAAACGCTTAACATTATTGATTAAAATATAATGAAAGTGTTTTGCTATAATTTTAGTCATGTTTTTTATAGTGTTAATAATATCTAAATAAAAGCAATCATACGTTCTACGAAAGAAGAAGAATTTTCTGATTACACTTTAGTTTAGAATTAATAAAAAAGGTCATTTTATCTATAATAAAAGTTAAGTCTTTATTTATATGCATACGAATAGGTTCTATACTACATATTTTTTTATTGCTTAGGCTTCATTCAATAAAGTATATTGATGCAAAGTGTTAAACTATGAGACTCAACAAAACTAAATATAATAAGATATAAAATATGAAAGAATATCAATAGTGGTTTTTCTTTCTCAAACATTACAATACTTTTATGTAGAGGCACTTGACTGATTCGCAGCTTCATCGATGTTTGTTTTCTTGACAACTATAAATTAAAGGAAAATTATAAGGCGTCTGAAAAGCAAGTTTCAGTGAAAAGTCATACATGTACTTACTTTTAATTACATTAATTAGTGCTCCTGGCTTAGGCTTGCCGTTGATAGGTAACTGATGAAATTGCATATTTATCAAGCCCCACATTGCAGCGCAAGGCGCAGCGTAGGCGAAGTTAAAAACATTGTATGCTTAAAAGCATAGTATATCCACAGCTTTAATATTTAATTTTGTATTGTTTTTTCCAGCAAATCCCTTTTTAAAACGTTTAAAATTATATTATACGTTTCACAGCTGCCAACAATTAATTCCGCAATGACACGCGATACAAAAACTATGATGAAATATTAAACTGCCGGTAATTGAGAATATTGAACGAAAATATTCGTATGTTGTACGAATTTAAAAAACATGTTTCTGCATTAGTACTTTATTCGAACGTATTAACTAAATTGTACGAATACAGAGATGTAGATTTCGTAAATTTTAAAACCATACGCGAATATTACGAATACCTTCCTAGAATATACAAAATTATTCGTGCAGAGATTTGTTCAGTGCTTTACGAGTGTGTTTCGTAAAATAAACGTAAGATTTCGTAAATTGTACTGAAAAAATGCCTTACGAAAGTCCTTTCGTTATATTTACGTATGGTTCGTAAAATCTTGTTTCGTTGTGAAAAATGTGGTCGTATTATGAACGAAAGTTTCGTACATTGTACAAAAACCAACACTAGGAAAGATTTTCGTAGTATTTTTACGAAACTTTATTTTCAGTGTATTGATTATTAGTATGGAATATACATATCGTCGCCCGTGTGCCATAAACATGAATGTTAAGAAATGAAGATTAGGGGAAATCAAAATTGAAAGTTTTTTTTACGAGACTTAACTCTACATTTATGCAATTGAAATTGTAAAATAGTATCGACCCCTTGCGCAAAAATATCGTATGTTACATTTTTAACGAAATTGACTTTTTGATGCAACTTTGTTTTACAACCCATAACGCATCACCGCTTCAAATATTACGGCTTAAATCCCAATAGCTACCCCTAAAATTGACTGTAAATTTTATCGTATGTGACAATGATTTGTTTCTTCTGGGCGAAATTATCATATGTGCTAAGAAATTAGAATGTAGAGACCTTTCTACAAAAAATCTTGCGTTTAGCTATATTTCTCAGTTATCTCAGCAAATCCAAACTTTGGTATTGATGGTGCTAGCTAAAGCAGAGAAAAATACAAAAAATAATTCTGGGCTTTGGTATAACATAGAACATCCAAAGGTTAACCAAGTCAACCTAATAACTCAAAGCTCATAAATTTGCACATTCATGCTTCTGGCATGAGGGTGACGATATGTGAAGTTAAAACTTTAAAGGCGTTTTTCTCGGGGTTTCGGTTTTTTTGAGTTATGACAGTATTGAAGTAAATGAGCTTTATGTTCATTTTCATAACATTCATATTGGATATTGAAGTTAATATTCGAAAGTTCGCCACAATATTTATTGGGTAATTAAAAAAAAATTTACTTAGAAAATTCTTAACTCGTCGATACTTTTCGGCATTCGCGATATTTACTCAGTACTTGTGAAAAAGTATCGAGTTCTCGATACTACTCAGTACTCATGAAAAGTATCGATATTCTGTACTCGGTGCTCATATTGTTCTATCACTACCAACAAGTCTTTAGGGACGTTATCGCTCATAAAAATGATTTTGTCAGTGCCATTCGATCTCTAATTGGGAAAATTAAGACTAAAGGCTGATTCACATACAACTTTCTTCGCTTTGCTTGATAGTTCTTTGCATTGACATATAAGATCGATGTAGGCATATGCATGAGTATGCTCACATAAAAAACGTTTGAAGCAAAGCAAAACGAAGCAAAATCTTGGGCAACTCTCAACTTTTGCCCGCCTTGGCAATCAGCTGTCTACATGTATCCTTTCTCGTGCGCTTGCATTTGCATTTAATGACAAAAGTAGGGTAAATAGGAATTATTATTGCTATTATTAATGCATATTATTATATTGTTATCTATTTTACAGATAAAATATATGGAGGAAAAGGAGAACGCAAAAGCTGACAAAGCGTTTATTGTAGCATACCTTCTTCGTTTCACGCTTTGTTGTCAAAGTTTGAACTGTCAAGCAAAGCGAGGAAAGTTGTATGTGAATGGCCATTAAAAACCTGAAGTGAACCCTAGGTTATTGCCTTAAACAGAAAATATTTAGTTTGTTTAAGAAGGCATTAATTATAACATATCTCACCCTAAATAAAAAACCGGCACAACTCAAAATTTATCAAAATTTTTTTTTTTCCATAAAACAGTTCACAGACCCTATACCCAACGTCCGCGAAAATTTCTTCTTCATCACTATCTTCTTTATCTGGAAAAATACTACTAAAACTTTTTAGTTTTGCTTGCATCGATTGTGCAGTGTCAACAGTTTTTTGCCTCTCCCGAACATTTAGGATTTTTTGAGTTGTGCCGGTTTTTGATTTAGTGTGCGATATGTTAATAGTACTGTATCGATATGAATACTTTTATATTATTCTTTATTTTTCATTTAATTAAGGAATAACCTGCAATATTCAAAGTGACCTTAAATATAAATCAAATTAAATTTTAAAATATTTAATGGATAATTTTAAAATAATTAATGTAATTTGTTAAAAAATTATGTTTGTTAATTGATCAGGATGGACTTAAACTTTACAAAAAGTTAAAATACCCAAGAAAACATGATAGTATCGATGTTTTATTGGCAAAAATATCGAAAAATCGATAGTTTTACACATCGATGTTTTTGCAGCACTATAAGTCACATAAACCTCAAATTAGGTATGCAGACATATATATGGGAGGTGTTTAGTATAAAGTATATATAAATGTGTTTGTAAAACTATTCAACTATTAGACCACTCGGATATTTAAAACTGTGTGTTTTTGAAACCTTACAGTATTTAGACCATTTTGAAATGGAAAGTTTAAATCATTATATTGATCCCGCGATGCTGTTAAATGAAACATGTGCATGTATAATGAATAAAAGTACTTCTGAAATAAGCATTCTACCGGAAAGTGCAGCTATACTAAAACAGCTAAGCGAATAGGAAGCTAAACGGAATGTACCATAGTAGAATAATTTTAATTTAAAAATTCTGTCGTTACCTTAATCCACCTTATTTTAATAATGGAACAAGATTTTTAGTACAGAAAGTGATGATCAATATTAGTTGAAGTACGATAAAGCTTAAAGTATGGCTCATAAGGATGCCTTAATTTAGACTGAAATAAAATAGTTTTTCTCCTCTAATTTATGCTGACCTGAATATTTGTATTACTATTTTATATTTTGATTTGTTTACCCCGAATGACGTCGGGTGCTCTGCTAGTAATTTAGAATAATTTCTCTTTGTTTTACATTTATATTTGTTATCATTTCCTGTTGAGGAATGCGAAATCAAAGTAGTATTCTCAATCCTTAGGAATACAACCCTGTGCGTAGATATAATACGCCATTTTTACGAACCAGACAGCGACGTTTTTTTAGCTCGAGTTTTTGGACACGATCAGCGTGATTTAACCACACATAAGATTTTCCGAAATAGTTAAATTGTTTATTTATTAAGTTGTTGAATTAATAAACGTTCTTGAAATTAAACGTACACATTGCTTTTGCGTTGGTACTTGGCACGCTCGGCGGAGACCGTAACATTTCCTCATTTGTAAATATGGTTTAGTTTTTTCTAAATACGGTCACCCAAATTATAAAGTCGACCATATGGCATCAGCTGTTTTCGCTACCGCTCTAATTCTGTTGAAGTAGGCGAAATAGCTGGGGGAACGGTGAACGACAGCATCGCCCAATTCGGCGAAGTTTGCTATTCGCTGGTATTGTATTTCAAGCATAACTGCTATAAGTAGCACAAACTATTTTGGGGGTATTAAAAAGTGCTTAGTTGTTTTTTGTTTCCGCGGCACAAACGATACCCTATCCTTTTACTTATTTTTCTGTGTAAAGAAAAAACACATGCATATGTACATATGTACATATTTATATATATAACTTCAAAAATGTTGTATTAAATAATCTATGCTTATGTAAATATGTAAATAAATTTTATTTGTTGATTTAAACCAGAGGTTCCCTAACTTTTTTTCTCGTAGACCTCTTAAAAACATTTACTGGTTTCGGTGGACCCCCTGCTGATACATTTCTAAATATTTCCAAAGCTCGTAAAAAAATTAAAAGTGAAAATTAAATCTAACAATGTAAATGTTCGTCGCGGGTGAATTCAAAAACTAAACTCAGAGTGGCCAAAATAAAAGTAAAATATTTTTTTGTGTTCTGGTTATAAAAATAATGTGATTACACACTTGTAGGTTTTAAAAAATAGAGCTCGTAAATACATCAAATTACTCTCTCGCTCGGAAGAGTTATATTTTTTAAGAGCACTGCGAGCGTTAGCGTTATTTACAGCGTGGCGACGAATAACTGTTACCCAGGTTTTTTTGAGAAATAGAAGGGTCTTTTATATTTTGTTGTTAATTTTCCACAGATTTTACGTTAGTTGTATTAATTAGTTTTTATATTTTAACCCTTATTTACATTTGACAGTAGTGGAAACTTTGAGAAAAAAGTTCATTTGGCACGCAGGTCGTCGTCAGTTAATTTAATCCGTATCCTCTGTAACCATAGGCTAATTTTCTTCATTTGTAAGGGGAGTATATCCCCCTTTTGTCCAACATAAGGCCTCATACTCAAAGATCGAATAGACTCGGAACTGGTGACTATGACGGCCATTCATTCGACCAACCTTATACATTTTTTTTCTTTTTTTGTATTTTTTTTATACAAAGCCTAAGAAAAAACACACCTGAAAAATACTTGCGTGCCAAATGAACTTTTCTCTCAAAGTTTAAACTGCTGGCAAATGTAAATAAAGATTAAAATTTAAAAACTAATTAAGGCAACTAAAGTAAAATCTGTGGAAAATTAAGAATAAAATACTTTTTTCGCAAAATCTATAAAGGACCCTTTATTTCTCAAAAAAAAACAGGGTAACAGTTATTCGTCGCCACGCTGTACATTATCTTCACCATAAACTCATCAAACGTTCGGCTCACTCATGGCTTTGCACGTGGAGTATATGTAAAATAGTTTATTTTGGTTAAAGGCATAATTTTTATTTTTATCGCTCCGAGTTTTAAAGTGAGGCGAAAAATNTGTACATTATCTTCACCATAAACTCATCAAACGTTCGGCTCACTCATGGCTTTGCACGTGGAGTATATGTAAAATAGTTTATTTTGGTTAAAGGCATAATTTTTATTTTTATCGCTCCGAGTTTTAAAGTGAGGCGAAAAATATTTATCACATTTATAAAACACAAAACTTAAAACATCAAACTGACAATAGAGAAAATAACGAGTTTAAAAAAATCTATGACAAATAACCAAGCCAGCAAGAAGCACAAAAAGTGTTCCACCGTGTCATCTTCCTCAAGGCAATATGGGTAAATGGACTTGTCATTTACGCCTATCACAGTCAGGTGTTTGTGCCACGTGAAGTGACCAGTCAGAAGTCCAGCAAGTTGTCTGCACCCTGTATGGAAACGAACTAGTGCGGAACTCGTTCGGTTCTAGTGCGTTTGGAACCATGACTAGTACGCGTTAATTCTCTTTTGCATGCTAGCGACTGGCGAATTTAACATTGCGATGTCCTAGGAAGTGTCAATTGTCCCCCGTTGCATCCCTTTGGCTCTAGTTCCGAACCAGTTCTAAATTCGACAGATAAGATCTAGTTCGTTTTGCATCCCTTTTTCTATAGTTCCGAACCAGTTCCAAATTCGACAGATGAGATCTAGTTCGTTCTGCATCCCCTTTTCTTTAGTTCCAAACCAGTTCCTAATTCGACAGATGAGATCTAGTTCGATCTGCATCCATTTTTTATGTGTAGTTCCCAACCTGTTATAAATTCGCCACCTTAGATATATATTTCTAATCGGGCTTGTCGAAATATTTCCCTTTTATATTAAATACGATCGGTTGAAGGAAGGACAATACCATCACAAATGTTTAAACGCATTTATTAAAAATTTATAAACCACATTAGTAGTAGTAGTAGTATTAAACTTAAGTAGTAAGTAAAAAACAAAAGTGCATTCTGCTTAAAAGTAAAAATATTAGTTCACTTTGTCTTACCTGTCTAAATTTAAGCATATTGATTTTTAAATAAATTCAGTTCTTTTTAAGCTTATATGTATATGAAGTACTTCGAAAGTTTTTGTCGTACTTAACTTAAATAAGATATACAGCCAGTCAATAAAGTTTAGGTACAGTGAAGTTTTTACAATACCGGCTACTATTTTTTGAATATTTTTTTCCCCTAATTTTTTATAAAAATATGGTTAATTCTACACCAAAAATCAGAGTTCCAAACCTTATGCAAAAATCAAATAATAATAATAATAAAACTCAATAATAATTCATAAAATAATGATTAAATGCTGATTTAAATTATTTTACTCATAATGATTACCTTCCCTGCTTTTAAAATTTAAAATAGAATAGTTTAGTGAAAGTACCACATTTCACTGCTTTTGGTCTGGTTCGTTTTTGGCAAAAAAGAACTAGTATTGAACTAGAAATCTGGTTCACTGGTTCGTGTTTTCCATACAGGGCAGTGTCGTCTACTCATTGAGAGCATAAAATTAGATAGACCTTGCGAGATTGAAGGCAACATGAGTTTTGCCCACGTGCACCCAATTTCTGATGGTGGCTTCGATTGCCGAAGTTGGGAGTGCTAAAACTGGTTGCGGACCGAGGAATGCCTGGTCTGAGCCAACTCTGGCCAAATGATCAGATGTCTCATAACCTGGTACTCCAGAGTGACCTGGCACCCAGAGTAAAACAATCTCGTTATGTTCACCATCATATTTTAGTCGAGACTTGCACTGGCGAACTATTTGGAAGTCCTTAAATAGAAGGCTGGTCAATGCCTTAAGTGCAGCTTGGTTGTCACTGCAGTCACGTAAACTCTTTCCCCTCCACCTATGTTGCACCACGCAGTCCATGGCTTTGAGTTTTGCAATTGCCTCAGCCTGGAAGTCCGAAGCATATTCCCCTACAGAAAAGTGAACCTTATCTCCGTTAGCCTCGAGAAAGACCCCAGATCATGACCCAGAGCCAGTTTTGGAGCCATCAGTGAAGATTCGACAATGTGTGAGTCCGGTCTCAGTGATGGAATCAAACCAGCGTTCAGTCTCAAGGAACTCAATATTATAGAATCTCTTCAACAAAGGTAATGGTGGCGTACTATCCTGTAGCATTAAAAAGACACAAGTGCTTAAATCTCTGCCACCAGAAATTTTCGCTGCGCCGCACTAATTGTCATACCAACATCCGGCTCTTTTTAGTCTGCAGGTGGCCTTTAAGGCTTCCCCACGTATGAAAACACAAAGTGACGGTAAGTGCAGCAGTGCGTCAAGAGCACTATACACCACTCAAAAAAATTAAAGTTAAATAAAGAGGCTATCAAGCAACCATTTTGGTTCTTTACATCGAAACCATATAAATCTTCGTGGACCCCCATTTACAACTCATGGACCCCCATTTACAACTCATGGACCCCCATTTACAAATCATGGACCCCCATTTACAACTCATGGACCCACATTTACAACTTATGGACCCACATTTACAACTCATGGACCCCCATTTTTTTTCACCTGACCGTGGACCCCCGTCGAGTCTTCCGTGGATCCCTGGGGGTCCCCCTGGACCACTTTGGGAATCACTGATTTAAATGCTGCCCTAGTATAATATCCACATATTTATATTTGTTCATATGTACATACATATATTAACATATTTCCGTACATAATCTATTGCCACACATTCGAAAATTTTTATGGACAAAAAGGCATGTGTTTTATAGTCAGGGTCGCCAGATTTTGTATGCACGAAATCAGTACGTTAGACTTTTTCATGCTGAAAAAATCTGTACTTTTCAGCATGATATAAAAATAGAAGGTAGTTTCATTTATTGACATTCGTTGTTATTGCCGACCACCTGACATTTAACAAGTTTGTGACATTTAACTAAAATCATGCTACCAGATTCACTAGCTGCAAAATTTTTGCAAGAATTCGGTACATCTGTGCAAAGGTTCGAATATCAAATTTTTGCTTTTCCGAGAATAGAGTACTTAACACGATCTAATGGAGTTTGATGAAAAATTACTGGCGGTAAATATTTTTAAACCTCTAAACGATGTACCGTTATCCGTGGAAGAGGGAGGAGGTCGAGCTCAAATGATGTCCTGCAACTTGTAACAGTACCAATTTTAGGATTACCGGATTTTCTGACAAAGCTGTGGCGCTGCTAAAAAATATAAATATGTAACTTTACTGCCTAGTAAAGTTATAAAAAAATATATTACTTAGTGCTCTATGAGCACGTCTTATCTTTATTGAGCCAAAATTTGAACTAACTTTAGTTGACAATCGAATTCTTAACCTAAGCTTGGAGTTGGATGTTGTCACATGCAACCACCATGTGCCTAGTTGGTTTCTCACGGTTACGGAATTTGTGCTATATGATATCCAAGTTTGGTAGACATAGCGTCAGCAGACAATGTGTTGCGCGTGTGAACGTCGCTGTTAATTTCTGTGGCGTTAACTCCTCCTCCTTTAAGTTCAATGGTGTGTTGTGGGTTAGGGTGCTGGCAATATCATCTGTATTCTTTTTTGTTGTTTGTATGGTTACTTTATAGTTCCTTCTGGAGGTATATGATCTATATGATAGTTGGCAGATAACTATGACGAAGATAAAATAATTGATGGTTAGACTAGCGCCGTATTTATACTTGATTTCTCTCAACTCTTCAGTGTTAGTAATCTGTAATTCCTTCAGCAACTGTAAGGATAGGGCTTCCTTGAAGATATTGGTCGCATTAGAAGTTTGTGCTATTGCAGGTAATGGTTTTGCAGCTGATAGCTGATTGCTTCTAAATATTTGGTTTTTCACCGTGATTGTTGAGTTGCTGTGGTGAATTAAGAAGGTTCCTTGCAGTGACATGGATTTGTTATCTATTGTTACTTCCCCGCTGTGATCATTTAGTAGGAGAATGTTAGATGTGATTTCTTCGATTGTCGGTAAATGTTGGTTATTGGTGGTGGTGCATGTTGAAGGCAAGCTCTTCATTAAATTAGGAATACAACTAGAACTCGTAATATTAACAAAGTTCGATGTTTTACAAACTGATATTTCATCTAAGGTATTAAATTCATTGTTGATTCCTAATATTTCAGTTTCACATTATATTTTCAAATTCTAACTTAATAGTAACATTTTTCATTTTTACGGGTTTTAACAACAATTTTTTACAACTGGTTTTCTCTGTTAGTGGTAGCGACACAACGTACAACAAGGTTGATTGGTTTGCAGCGATTTTTACTTCACTGAATTCTAAGGCTTCTATTAAATTTACAAAAGGCATTTTTTGTTCCTCGAAAAGGTTTTTTATAATGTTAATTTCGAAATTTGATAAGATAAAGGAGTTGACAATGCCTGCTTTGGCCCACTGTATCGAGTAATCTATATGAACCAATTCTTCTTTAATTATCTTGAGTTTGCGTTCTATATTTCGTATGATCTCTTTTTTTGCTATTTCGCTTGACTGAACTGTGTTTAAAAGGGTATTCGTTATTTTTGAGATTTCATTCAGTCGGTTGATTGTTAACCGGTTAATTACTACTTGTTCGTCGTTATTGCTTAATAAGTTATTTGTCTGGTCGGATATCAGTTGGAAATCGTCGTGGTCTGGAGAGCCTGTTAGCCATTTCCAAGCAGTTCCAAGGATCTTCAAGGATCGTTTTCGCCTAGGTTTGAGTCAGTTAAGTATGTTCTTTAGTAGATCGGAGACGTGTTTGAGAAAAAGGTAACTGCTGTCCGTGGGTGGTACGTAGTTTTTTATTGTAGATTCTATGTCCAAGATCCTAGATGTAGATCTATGTCCAAGCATCTTCGTATTGGTTGAGGTTAATCGCATGTATGAGTTTAAATGTACCTGTCTGTAGTAGTGCAATACCCTTATCGATTACGATTATTTGGGAATTGCTGTAATCTATTATCTGTGTTTTGCAGTGGCATATCGTAATTAATTTTAATAGGAAAAATATGTATCTTATAAAAGTCGTCATGTTGTCTCCTGTGAATGAAAATAATTCTTTTCAGTTAGGTATTGATTATTTTTCCTAATACTGCGCTAATATATTTCTAACTAATTTCTTATTAATCCTTTATGCACTATTCTTCCTGAGTTTGTGGTAACTGTACTGTTTCTGTTTTCCGCTACAGTTTCTTCTTTATAGCGGCATGTAAGTTTATTTCCAATTCTTTTATTTGTTCTAACAAAAATTATATCGTCCACTTTATAATTTTTATAAGGCTTCCTTTTTTTGTTGTGATAATTAAGGTCAGCGTCCTGTTTATATAGGAGCTTCTGAATATTCTTTTGGTTTTCGGCTTCGGCTGGAAGAGGACCAGATGTTACACGTCGTCCAAAAAATAGCTCTACAAGTTTTTGGTTTGTGGTAAAGTGAATAGAATAGTTATACTTCCATGTGGATTTGTCGAGGAGGTCTGCAAAAGATGAATGGACTTTTTTTGCCTTAAGACAACGCATTATTTCTGCCAATGTGCTGTGGAATCGTTCGATTTGTCCGTTTACTGTACTGGTATAAGTTGGGCATTTAAATATTTCGATATTCAATTGGTCTTCTAAAAGATGTATTATTGAAGCTGATCCTAGTGATTTTTCGTTGTCGATAACTATTTTTTCCGGTATCCCGAAGCACATCAATAGTCTTCTAAGAGGTTCTTTAATATGTTGTGTGGCTCTTGATCTGACTAATGTCGTTTGGGCATATTTAGAAAACTTATCTATTGCAGTCAGTATTACTGTGTCATTTGTGTAGTAAATGTCTAAATGTACGGTCTGTCCAGGATATTGTGGGATTGGAGTCGGTTGTATAATGGGTTTTGGGGGGTGTCTTTCATATTTCTGCGTTTTACAAATTTTACACTGTTTTATTATTGCATCTATTTTCGATTGCATTCTAGGGAAGTAAAATGATCGTAAAAGCTGCTGTTTGTTTTCACGCGCACTGCAATGTGCACGTTTGTGTTCTTTTAGGATTTAGGTTCGGCTTCGTCCGTTAGGTCAGTTAACATTTCCCGCGTGAATCTAATTTTAAAGTTTCTGAAGTGTAGAGTGTATAATTTCTGTATTTCGCCGAGGATGTGCTCTTCTGTGCTTAAGCCGTTTACGACTGACGGATTCAGATATCGTTTTAAAATTTCAATTAATTTCTCTTGAGAGTAGTCATTTTCAGTAACAGTATGTCTGTGATATGTTGGAAAAATTATATTGAACCTGTATGAGGAAATTACAACGAGATTTAGGAATATTTGGTTCTTAAAGGCGTGTATAGGTGCCTCCGTTATCGGTATTAAATTATGTTCGGAGCTTTCATCGCTATGCATAGTACCTGTCAATGAATTTATTTGGGGCGGTCGTGAGAGTGCATCGGCGACCACATTTGCCTTTCCCGGTTTGTCATGCAACTCATAATTGTATTCCTTCAAGATGGCTTTCCATCTTTTCATTTTATTATTTTTGTTTTTTGTACTAAGCGTGTACGTCAGTGGCTGGTGATCGGTAAAGATTTTAACCTTAGCCGATCCGTAAAGGTAGTTTCGTAAATTACATAAAGCCCAGATAATCGCCAACATTTCCTTTTCATTTGTGGCGTAATGTTCTTCTGTCTGGCTTAGTGTTCGAGATATGAAAGCAATGGGTTTATCATTCTGCGAGAATATTGCGCTAATCGCGTAGTCTGAGGCGTCTGTTGTTAACTGAAACTCTTTTGAATAGTCGGGATATATGAGCATTAGTTCCTCTGCAGTGAGAGACAATTAAATTTTTTTAGAGGCTTCGATTGCGTTTTCGTCTAGTGATATATGTGTTTTTTTTTAACGCTTTTGGGCTTACGCCCATCTTCCCCTCTTAGAAGGACTGTAAGGGGTTTTGCCAGCTTCGCATAATCTTTGATGAAGCGGCGATAATACCCTGAAATTCCTAAGAAGGCACGAAGATCTTTCAAAGTTTGGGGCGTTGGAAAGTTCACTATCGCTTCGGTTTTTTTGGATTCGTCTTGAGGCCCTTCTCGGAAATAATAAATCTCAGAAACTCAACCTCATATTTTAAAAATTTCTAACTGTATTTTCAAATTGGCGTTCTCTAGAGTCTCGAAAATGATTTTCATGTCATTGAAATGAGTTTCCTGGTCCTTGCTGAAGATGATAATATCATCTATATAAACATAACATCGCTTGCCGATGTGATCCCTAAGAATATCGTCTAGGGCTCTTGGAAAATTGAGGGAGCATTTTTCAACCCAAAAGGCAGTCGAGTAAACTCGAACTTAACGTTATTTATAGAAATCGCTGTTTTTTTTCAATATCCGATTCTTTAAGTGGGATTTGGTGAAATCCACTTTTTAAATCGATTGTTGAAAAATATTTGTTTTTACCGAGTTGTGCCAATACATCTTTGATTTCGGGAATGGGATATTTGTCGGGCATACAGTTATCCTTTGCGTGTAGCTTAAATGTTCCGTTCTGATATTGATTAGATTTACGTCTTGTGAGAACTGTTGTTTCAATTTAATTTTTAATATGTTTCCTATTGACATACAGTTATCCTTTGCGTGTATTACGACATCTAACTCTTTTAGTGAATCGTTTGCTATAATGGCATGGAAAGATTTTAATGTTGCCAGCAAGAAAAATTTAATGGTGGTATTCTTCAGTCCGAAGACAAAAGTGTGATGGGGGATTGAAATATTTCCTCCTATAGAGGTTGCGAAAAATGGGTTGTCATTTCTAATGGGTTTCTTCACAAACTGGGGCTGCACATAGTTTTTGTTAGAGCCAGTGTCTATTAATATTTTCATTATCTCTCCATTGCATGTTTTACATTCGATGTAAGGCAATGAAGAGTTATTCATTCTAAAAAATTAATGTCTGTGAAGTCAATACTTACTAAGGGGTCGCTATCTGTTTAGTAATTTTCACCTAAGTTTTGGGAAGGATAAACGTAGTCGTGTAGCGATTCTCCTGCTACTTCGTTGTTATCCCTAACGTCTT
>NW_016159381.1:0-20198 GCF_001687245.7 Rhagoletis zephyria | reverse complement strand
GTTCGGATGGACAGAAACGCTCCTGCTCTGAAAATATTCAACGCGGGCCGCGATGCTGGTAACAGAGGAAGAGGAAGGCCTCCTCTGCGTTGGAAAGACCAGGTGGAGAAGGACTTGGCTTCACTTGGCATTTTCAATTGGCGTCAGTTAGCACAGAAGGGACATGACTGGCGTGCTGTTTTGGACTCGTCCAAAATCGCTTAGGCGGTTACAGCGCCAATTAAGAAGAAGAAGAAGTTTGAGCACTTTGGTCTACCTCCATTGGCTCTGGTTTTTTTTGTGGCTTAGGTCCCAGAGGACGAGGAGGTGGTACAGAATTGTTTCTAATATTATTAGGATTGTTATAATAGGTATACCCAAACCCAGAATTTGGAGTAGGGTTGGGATTTCTTGGCAGCTGTGGGATATATGTTAATTCTGGATAAAAAAAGGGGCTCGCCTTAGTATTGGGTTTAATGCGGTTATTAGGATTCCGAGGGGGAATTGCCGGCTGTGATGGATTAGGATTATGAAGGTTTTTTGCTACTTCATAAGCATAATTTGTCCTAAAGTATTGGTTCTCTAGTTTTTGACAAAGGTATAAAGCTCGAGGGAGATCAACCGGTTCCCTCATTCCCAATAGTTTGGGTAAGTCTCCATTCAGACCGCAAATGAAAGTATCAAGAGCTTTATCTCGATATGTTTGGGTCATAATACAGAGTGTTTCATGACTCATTCCCATACAGGATATTTTGTTTTAAATAAGCGAGAAATGTGAGGAGACACTCTGATAAAATTCTTCTGTAGTTAACCGTCCTTGTAAAAGTGAGTTCATTTGATATTCGAGAGTGCCGAGATCTCGCTTATCAGCATAATGGAGCGTAAGACACTTGCAAATGGACTTCCAATTTAGTGGTGCATTGTACGACTCCAATGCCGCGTCCGCTTGTCCTGTAGTTTTATTTCTTATTACGCTAAATATTCCGAAGTATTTTGGAGTACGCAGATAGGTTCATAAATTTGTATAATTCGCTCTACGCTCTTCTTCCAAGAGTTGAATTGTCTTGGCTCACCCGAAAATTCTTGAAGACTTCTAACTACGTAGGGAATTTTGTCGAGTTCACCTATATTATTTCCGTTTGTCAAAGTAATGGTCTAAACTACTTCTATTTATGGGTTTTCCCTTTGTCCTATTCTAACGTCGACTAACCTATTTACGAGTTCTGCCATTTGGTTACTCATTTCCCTAGATGCTTCTGCACTTGGTTGTGATTGATTACTTGTCAACACAAGTAGCATAATCTCCTTAACTCTTAAAAAAATATTTTTATTTTTTATTATGAAAACATTTTTTGTAACCTCTTCAGGGAAGAGGGCCTTTTCTAATCCGGAGGGTCCGTATAAGGAGTCGCGGAATTAGGGTATTGTTATAAGTTGAAGGATCTCTTGAGTGCTCCAACTTTGTTGTATTTTGTTATGATTTTACAGTCTGTTATTGTTTTGTTATTACTGTTATCCTATTTTTCAATTCTAGTTTGTATTTGTTCCACACTATTTGTGATATATTTTTTCACAATATTTTCCTTTGTAATAGCACGAACTAAATTTAATTTTTCTCATGAAATTATTATTTTTTCTATTTCTTTTTTCAATATTCCTGTTAAACGACGGCAGTGCGACGTGCAGCGGAAGCGTTTTCTAAAGCTTCTAACAAATAACAATAAAATAAAAAATAAAATTACAATAAACTTACACTTTATATATCTGCTACGCCCATGCGCTTTTGTTAACAGTCAAAATGGAAAGAACTAAATTTGATGATATTTGACAGGTGTCGATTGGCAAACAAGAGAAAAAAGAGGATGTGAAAAAATGCGAAATGGGTTGCCAACGCGACCTCCAGAATTGGTAGGCCAGTTGACTGGAAATTCGGTAGTTTCGACGGAGTCCAGATGCGGAGTTATCGTTGCTTGTTATCTAACGAATGCCGCTAGAGCTTCCAAGAAGGAAATGGTTTAGCGTAAGAGCTTCGTGCTTACCAGACTCGAGCGGAACGTAGGTCAGTGGCCTCGAATTAAGAATGTTTTCGACGTCGGATAAAACCGCCCTTGGCACCAGCCCACGCAAGCCTGCACCTGGCAGAACTTCCATTAAAATTGACTTCGTTGAGCGTATCATCCGCTCCCAAGCTGCTACCATATGCGGTGAAGCAGGCGGTATAAAAGACCACTCAATTTCAGGATGCCTTTTCTCTATGTCTTCCGACGATATTTTCTCAATCTCATTTAAAAGCATCCTACTAGCGCCACTTAAGTTAGTGCCGTTGTCCCATATAATTCGCTTCGGTACACCGCGGCGACTCACGAACTGTATGAAAATCAGAAGAAATGACTCAGTAGACAGAGACGACGTGATCTCAATATGAATCGCGCGGGTGGTGAGGCATGTAAATAAGGCGCCCCAACGCTTTTCGCCCCTTCGACCGACAGCCGCGTCGATGGGCCCAAAATAATCAACCCCTGTGAAGGTGAAAGGTCTGGTAAAAGGTGACACGCGTTCCGTAGGTAGATCACCCATTTGAGGCGGTCGTGGATAGGCCTTACGATTACGGCACGTTTGACATTTGGCAGCACATTCTTTCACCAGCCTTCTCAGCGCAGCTATGCAGAACCTTTGCCTCATCTCATTAACAACGATTTCATTGTGATTGTGGTGGAACTTTCGGTGATAGAAGTCCACGATTAGTCGTGTTACAGTGTGGTCGCGTGGAAGAATTATAGGACGCTTAACGTCAATCGTCACACCATCAGCAGCGTTAATCCTTCCCATTACTCGCAGGACGCCCTTTGGATCAAAATACGGAGAAAACTTGAGGAGGGGGGATTTCCGTTTTGTTTGCTCACCATTGCGCAGCCGACTAATTTCGTCGTGGAACACTTCCCCTTGACAATTAATCATTATTGCGAGCTCCGCTGAATCCAAACCGTCCTTTCCAAGTAACGCTTCCAATGATTTTGAGTATTGCTTACCTTTTGTTATGAATCGTATGAAACGTAGTATGAATCGATGAATAGTGCGTAGCAACTAAATCTATTTGCATCAGGCGTTATTACAGAAGTTTTTAAGGTTGTGGTGTCATCGAAGTCAGTGTGATGCAGGTTCTCCACGGCCTCGTTATCTGCATCTGAAAATTGCAGAACCGACCAGCCAGATTCCTCCTCTAACAGAACCTTCGGGCCGCCGAACCAGCGTTGTTTGTCGTCAAAGCCACGGTTATCGCTCCATTAGGTTCCTTCATCTGCGATATTTTCACGGGACGGTACCCACCTCCATTCTTTAATGCCAGAGCCTTCAAGAATTTCTCCTACTCTCAGTGCTACAAACTGATTAAACTTTCTTGAGTCTGAGCGTAACCAAAATAAAACGTTTTTAGAATCCGTCCAGAAAGTTATCCGGCTAAATTTGATGGACAGTTCGGAATCAATGAAATTAGCTAGTCGTAGCCTCAGCACCGCAGCTAATAGCTCAAGCCGCGGCACTGAGATAGGTTTAAGCGGCGCAACGCGAGTTTTCGATGCTGGAAGCGTACAGCATATTTGCGTATCTACCTCTGGACGCACGTAAGCCAAGGCTACGTAAGCTTTTATACTGGCGTCCACAAATATGTGCAGTTCATAGATTTTGCTTTTCAAAGCTAGCGAAAAGCAACGAGGGATTCGTATACCGTTAATGGAAGATATTCGTCGCACCCATTTAAACCAGTGGTTGCGTTGCTCTTCTTTAATAGGTTGGTCCCAACCAACACCGGAGCGCCAAACGTCTTGTAAAATGATTTTTGCTTGGATAATAGCGAAGCCAAGCAAACCCGATGGATCAAAAATCGTCATTATTGTGCGCAATATTTGCCGCTTAAACAAAACAGTATTTTTATCGAAAATTTATTTTGGAAATCTTTCAAAAAACGTTAACTCATCTGAGACCGGCTGCCACCACATGCTTGGTACCTTCTCAAAAACGGCTTCCGGCTCCTTAAACCATTTGGCCTCAGCAGCGTGCTCAGCGTGTAATGAAGACAGTACCCTTTTTGAATTCGACACCCAATTTCTCATTTGGAAACCGCCTTCTTGGTGAATCCAAGTTGCAAGGGTAGCCAATTCGTCTTCCGAGTCAGCACTCTGAAGCCAGTCATCAACAAACGTATTTTCAACGATGGCATGTACGGCATCGGGATGATGATCTGCAAAACGCTCAGCATTACGGTTCTTCACATAATTGGCTAATGATGGGGAGCACGAGGCACCGAACGCCATAAAAACTTTTGCGCTGTTTGGTCCTCTTTTATAATCCTAATCTGGTGGAACATTTCGCGTATATCTCCGCAAACCGCGAAGGGTTGTTCACGAAAGCGCAAGAGTATGCCTAGGAGAGACTTCAACAAATCGGGTCCTTTAAGCAGCATGTCGTTCAACCCGATACCATTTACTTTCGCTGCTGCATCCCATACCAATCTCGTTTTATTTTTATTGGCATTAAGAACCGTAAATATGGGAAGGTACCAAGACCTCGCGCTATGTTCTATCTCATTTTTTTCTAGTTTCCGTACATACCCTTTTCGCTCATAATCTTGTATTTTATCAAATGAAAACACGACTTGTAGATGGATCCGACGTATTGCCATTGGAAGCGAACCGGGAAGTTCGACAACATCGTGTTTCCAAAGTAATCCCGTTTCCCATCTCTTTTCAGCAGCGCAGAAGCGCGTGCTACTTTCCATGTGTTTGATTGCACGCTCATCATCCTTGCATAGGAGAGGCTTGGTTGGTGCGTATACCCCAGTTTAATCTGCTGGTCCATACGGTCTTCTGCAGATGGACTGCATTCGCAAGTGTGAAAAACCCATGNTTGGTACCTTCTCAAAAACGGCTTCCGGCTCCTTAAACCATTTGGCCTCAGCAGCGTGCTCAGCGTGTAATGAAGACAGTACCCTTTTTGAATTCGACACCCAATTTCTCATTTGGAAACCGCCTTCTTGGTGAATCCAAGTTGCAAGGGTAGCCAATTCGTCTTCCGAGTCAGCACTCTGAAGCCAGTCATCAACAAACGTATTTTCAACGATGGCATGTACGGCATCGGGATGATGATCTGCAAAACGCTCAGCATTACGGTTCTTCACATAATTGGCTAATGATGGGGAGCACGAGGCACCGAACGCCATAAAAACTTTTGCGCTGTTTGGTCCTCTTTTATAATCCTAATCTGGTGGAACATTTCGCGTATATCTCCGCAAACCGCGAAGGGTTGTTCACGAAAGCGCAAGAGTATGCCTAGGAGAGACTTCAACAAATCGGGTCCTTTAAGCAGCATGTCGTTCAACCCGATACCATTTACTTTCGCTGCTGCATCCCATACCAATCTCGTTTTATTTTTATTGGCATTAAGAACCGTAAATATGGGAAGGTACCAAGACCTCGCGCTATGTTCTATCTCATTTTTTTCTAGTTTCCGTACATACCCTTTTCGCTCATAATCTTGTATTTTATCAAATGAAAACACGACTTGTAGATGGATCCGACGTATTGCCATTGGAAGCGAACCGGGAAGTTCGACAACATCGTGTTTCCAAAGTAATCCCGTTTCCCATCTCTTTTCAGCAGCGCAGAAGCGCGTGCTACTTTCCATGTGTTTGATTGCACGCTCATCATCCTTGCATAGGAGAGGCTTGGTTGGTGCGTATACCCCAGTTTAATCTGCTGGTCCATACGGTCTTCTGCAGATGGACTGCATTCGCAAGTGTGAAAAACCCATGATTGCTCGGTACAGTCAATTGTATATCGCCCGTAAATGCTCCATCCAAGACGGCACTTTGCGGCAATAAGGTCTTTATTCTCTCTTATTTCTATAGGAACCCCCACTTTTGCATTGTCTAGACCTATTAAAATTCTTGTCCTGGATCGATTACATGGTCGAATCGGCAAACCCTTAAAATGCGCATTATTGGAANTAATCTGCTGGTCCATACGGTCTTCTGCAGATGGACTGCATTCGCAAGTGTGAAAAACCCATGATTGCTCGGTACAGTCAATTGTATATCGCCCGTAAATGCTCCATCCAAGACGGCACTTTGCGGCAATAAGGTCTTTATTCTCTCTTATTTCTATAGGAACCCCCACTTTTGCATTGTCTAGACCTATTAAAATTCTTGTCCTGGATCGATTACATGGTCGAATCGGCAAACCCTTAAAATGCGCATTATTGGAAATTGTGTTACTAAAAAGTGATTGCTGAGGAAGCCCGAGATTGGCGACAGTGCGAACATTGATAAGTTTGTACTTTTGAGAAGGTACGACGGTGGAGGAGATAAAGAGGCTAACAAATTTTGAGTGTACTTCGCTTTGAGTGATTTCTCCCGTCCAGTGCAAACAAAGAGAACCTACTGGCCCATCTAAGGCGAGCTCGTCTGCCAACTCGGACTCAATTAACGTACATGATGCGCCTTTGTCGATCAGCGCAAACGTATTTATTGATTTGCTATATTGTAAAGTAACCTCCACGTACCTGAAAAGTGTTATTTGTTGTTCTTTGTCAGCTACAGTAACGTTTTCGTGATATAATGTTTTTATCGCTCGTTTTTCGATCGCCTCTGATGATGTAGTGTGTAGCAAAGGATGATGGGCCATTTTACAACCATCAACGCCACAGCATTTTTTAGAAGTGCAGCGCCGAATGAAATGAGGTTTAAAGCAGCGTAAGCATAACCTTTTCTCACGAATAAATTTCCACCTGTCATTTTTGGAGAGTTCGATAAACTCATTACAGTCAGAAAGCTTGTGATTTGCCCTGCATTTCACACAGTTAATTTCCTTGTCGGTTGGCATAACTTCGTGTACCATACTTCTTGCTTTATGTGCTTCGCGCCTGCCCTTTTTCATTTCATTGTTGATGTTATCCAAAGTTTCTAATTTATCTGGCTTGACCGATGGCTCTTCCCTCAGTCTACGCTGCATCGCTTGATGGATAACATCTGGTCTACCATACAACATGCGGAGAGTGTTAATAGCGAAGCCAACCGTAGACGGCACCATAAGTCTACCGCGAACTGCTTCTAAAGCTGGGCCCTTAAGGCATTTTTGCAATCTGATGAGGTTTTACTAATCGCTGAACCCGCACCGGATTGTAGACTGTTCATAGTTAGTTATGAACAAAGGCCAGTCTTCAGGTCGCTCTGAGAATATTGGCAGGTCTTTTGTGAGTACTTAGCGACTAGCTATATGCGCCGCAGTTAAGTTGACATCGGCAGCCAATGTGCTCCTACATGTTGGGGCAGAGTTTGAATGCATCCCAGACGATATAGTTTGAGCGGGTATAAAATTCGGATAAGAAAATCCTGAAGAACTGACAGACGTTGGCGGGTTGTGCATAGCAGTGTACGAAGGAAATTGCTGGAAGGCTGGTGCATATTGCATAAAGTCGCGTTTGAGGTTAGGTTGGGCAGCATGGTCGTCATGCCATTCGATGAAGTGACGTAAGGAGATGTCACCATGTCAGCGAGGTTAGGGACGACATTGCGCGTGTTCAATGGAAAATATGTCCCTGGCAGTTCCATAGTGTGGGAACCGATAAGTGTATAAAGTGGCAATGATCCATACAGAGATGTCGCTATATTCCCAGAAGTGCCCGCAATACTCGTTGACGCAAATTGTGCTGAGTGCTGAACAGGCGTAGATGCGTGATGATTAGGCGCGGTACCAGCGGTGGGCGTTTCAAGGCCTATTGTCGTGGCGTGGCCAATTTTGTCAGCCTCATCTATCGGGATTTCCTGCGGAGTTGCACTTTGCGGTGTTGCTGTGGTGATTGTCTCAGAGTGTGCGNCTGCGCCGATGTGGTTGCTGGTATGTTCTCCATTGCCACGAAGGATTAAATAGAGTATCCGGTTGGTTTTAATAAAGTTTTTCAGAATGTTAAACGACGGCAGTGCGACGTGCAGCTCAAGCGTTTTCTAAAGCTTCTAACAAATAACAAGCAAAGACTTCGCGAATTATGTATATTTGCAAGTATCAGAAGCTGAAAACTTTATTGAATTTAATAAGTTTTACAATTCATATGANAACAAATAACAAGCAAAGACTTCGCGAATTATGTATATTTGCAAGTATCAGAAGCTGAAAACTTTATTGAATTTAATAAGTTTTACAATTCACATGAGATTCTCGTTTTACAATAAACTTACACTTTATATATCTGCTACGCCCATGCGCTTTTGTTAACAGTCAAAATGGAAAGAACTAAATGTGCTGATATTTGACAGGTCTCGATTGGAAAACAAGAGAAAAAAGAGGATGTGAAAAAATGCGAAATGGGTTGCCAACGCGACCTTTCACAACAATTCCAATTATGATTACTTTTCGTCACTATAATTCCCTATTATTAACGATTCAATTTTCTTTTACAATATTTCTATTATTATTATTTTTCGTCACTAAAATTCCTTATTACTAAATTTTCAATTTTCTTACGATTAATTCCTCGCTGCTCCTGGTGGAGTTATCTTTTTTGCGGCCGTCTGCGCTACTGGGGGTCCTGCACAGAAAACGACGGTCGACGAGGTTGCCTGCGGACTGACATTACAGGCTGGGTTCCTTTTGGGTCCAGTAATTTCCACGGGGTGTTCTTGTAGCTCGCCGGCTTCTTTAGGCGATCTGGCTACTTATCGGATTAGTTGCTTGCGTACGGTACGGCGGCTACTTGAGGCGAACTGACCGAGAAAACGATTATTTTATTAACGCTTTAGCGAAGTTATTAGCATATGGTACGGCGACTGCTTAAGGCGAACTGACCGCGGAAAATTATTTTTCCTTTACGCACTATGGCACTATGCTCCTTTTAGGGAATTATCCAAAATAACTTTATTTACTTTTATTAATTTCCGCGCTTACTGACCCAAGACGTTGGGCGCCACTTAACTTTAGTGCCGAGTTAAGTTATAAAAAAATATATTTTTTAGTGCTCTATGAGCACGTCTTATCCTTATTGAGCCAAAATTTGAACTAACTTTAGTTGACAATCGAATTCTTAAACTAAGCTTGGAGTTGGATATTGTCACATGCAACCACCATGTGCCTAGTTGGTTTCTCACGGTTACGGAATTTGTGCTATAAGATATCCGAGTTTGGTAGACATAGCGTCAGCAGAAAATGTGTTGCGAGTGTGAACATCGCTGTTAACTTCTGTAGCGTTAACTTATATACATAAATATTGGCTCCAAACTATGTATTTGTGACAAGAATTATCAACATAAGATGAAACCTACTGTAGTTTCATTATATAAAATTTTTGTATATAGAAAAATGCATAAGTAAGAGTGTTCGGATAAGGATCGGTTATTTGTACAATTTTGCGTTATCGTGTCCAAACACGTGACCCGAAGCAAAAAATTTTAACATATACGTCTAGTCAAAGGATTAAGCTTTAGTTTAAAAAAAAAGATTGCGGTTTGAAATATGAACTTTTTTGTAAATTTGGAGGTGGATTTTGCGCAAAAATACTGTGGAGGGCGTAACCGGATTCGGACTGATCAGGTAATTTTTTCTATCAGGCCGAAGGCAACCAATTCGGAAAGGAGGTTTGCTCAAAAATACTGCTGATGGCCTAACACGAGTTTAGTTTTTCTTTGCGAAAATGCTAATTTTACCCTATTTTGAAATGGGCCCCGGCGTACCTGTAGAAGGGGCAGGGAGGCGAGGGATAGCTTTTCTTAAAGTTTATACTGTGCTCTTTCTAATAAGTTTTAGGTGACACACCCTCCGCTCCCCACCAAAAAATTATTGTACAAATAACCGTACATTTCCCACGCACAACATTAAATCCTTTGACGTGTTGTTTGATTGCTATAAATGTGGCAAGTTAGCTCATAATTTTGTACAATTAATGAAACTTCAAAAACTTATTTTTGTCAAAAGTTTTGAAACTATCTTCTTTTTGTATCATGCTTTTCAGTACACTTTTATTCAAAGCAAAATTATGAATGGAAATAACAAATAATACTTTATACGCCAGAGTACTTGTTTTTAATAATATTTTAGTTTAATTTGAAGTTCAGTTTCAAACATTTTAATTAGAACCCGGTTTCTGACTTTGCGCCAAGAAGCAAACTTTATGCTTAAGATCCTGTCAGTTGCTTCGTTTGAGTATGGTATTGAAAAAAAACAAATCTGCATATTTTTACAAACACATTTTTTGAAAAGTACCACTATTTAAGGACTTAATTTATATTTCCACATGGAACGACTAAGAATTCGCTAAAAAGAGTGTATTGTATGCAAAACTCTTTCACAAAGTCAGTAAATTCAGAAAAAATAATTGTAAAGCTGAGTTTACATGAGGCGATTTTCTAGGCGATTCAACACTCAAGAAAAATCGCTCAAGTAAATGGTTATTCAAAAATCGCTTGCCTCAAAGTAGACAGCAAGTCAATTTTTGTAAGCGGAGAGAGAGGAGAGTGTAGGAGAGTGTACATCATGGTGAAATGAACTGAAGGTGGCGCATTCCCGAAACCGCTACATTGGTTTTGCCGACTTTGACATTTATGGCAATACGTAAACAAACTTTTTGTTTAGAAACAATTGCAAACGTATTGCAAACGTATTGTGTACTTTCAAGTGAAAAATCGAAGTAATTCGTGCGTTCTGAAGTAAAAAACGTTTTATTTGTAATATAAACTTTATAAAAATGTCGTGTCGTGTGTTGAATTACAGCAGCCGTAGGGGTAAAGCCCCCAAATGCAGTTTTTTTTTGTTTCCCCGCGACGACGCCTTGGCCAGAAAGTGGGTAGAGTTCTGCCGGCAGGAGAAGCCATACAATTTAGACACCAGCGTAATATGCAGGAAGCACTTTGCGGACCACTTTTAAACACGACATGTTAAGTTGAAAACGTTGAAATACCACAAATTACAAATTAAAATCGGAGGTGAGCAAGCATCGACCACTTTCTGCAGGAAAACATGCGCTGCGACAAGATATCACTTTTTCGGCACCTGCAATACAAACACAAAAATTTAAAATAGTTAATTAATAAGACCTATTCTTTTGAACACATTTCAAGAGTGGTTGTATATGTTTTGTTAACGTAGTGCTTAATTTGCTATATTCAAAGATGGCTTGAGAAATTGGTGAATCGAGAAGAAAACACGTTTTCTCTCTGCAAATTCACAACTGTCAACTCATTGTTCTTCGCCATATTCTTTGTTTACCCGTTGCCACAAATGTCATTCTGCGGGAATGCGCAATCTTGTATTCTATCGTTCTTGAGTGTATACGTATGTGCGTTTGCCAAAAGTAAAAGTAAAATCATTCCCAGTACCCAAATCCCAGTATTTGTATGTAGTGCGGTGCGAAACTCTGCTAACCAGGCGAACGATAAGGTAGTTCTGAGTAGGTGTGTATGAATGTGTGATCCTGCGAAAGTGGAGCTTTTGAGTGTGGGCGAGCGGGTAGGATGAGCCGTTTGCTTAGCCTGATCATCTCTTATAAAAGGCCGTCAGGGAAAATCAACGGGGTTATTGTCAAAGTAGCGGCCAGATAGTTAGTGGTTTCTTAAATTGTGCGCGTAAGTTATGAGTGAAAAAATAATTAAAATCAAGAAAGGCGGTTCAAGCCAAATAAGCGGTCTTTGTATATACCGCCAGCTAAACAGTTACCAGCAGTTTTAGTGGAAGTCTGGGGAATCTGAGGTAAGTCATTATGATTGTCTTAACCGCGTATGCTTATACAATAGTTAAGAAGCGATATTTTCGCGCTCATATTTGCAGACACGCATGCGTACCAATGTACATGGTTATATATGTATATTTGGTACTGCAGGCATATGAACGCAGCTATAAATGTCCACAGTTGATATATGTATGGGATTGTCAGATTACTAAATATCCGCATATTGATAATTACAGGTCGCCAGCGGGGAACCTGCGAAAGGACCTCCAGGAGTGGGTGGAAGAACCCCGGCAGCCAGGTTTAGTACCATCTTTCCGTCGCCAGACACACACCAGTAATCAACTACACACACAACGCATCAGATATACCTGTCCTCCCTTTTACACCAACAACATTCACACCGGCGAACAACACACACGCAAACCTACATAGGTGACGTGTCGGGCGGAAGCCCACTTACTCAAAATCGCAAAATCGCTACCAATGATGCCTCCTGACCAGCGCCACAATAGAAACCAGAGCAGTAGATCAGCTGGTCCATACACATAGCCCAGAGCGGGTCAATAACTTCTTTACATACCCGGGAGCGAATATATGTATGTACTTTTGCATAGTACAATGCATATATGTACATAAAAGGAAGAAACACACGTTGAGTAGTGGAACGACGGAGAGTGGGAGCATAAAAGGTGGACGTTAAGTGGAGTCAGAGACCAGCAGCGCGAAGTCGCCATTCTAAGCGGTAGCAGGAAAGTAAAGCCCACAACGTCAGCGTCGCCGAGAATTGTCAGCGTCGACGTCAGCCACCGGCACCAGCAGGAGCAGAGCAGTTTAGAAGCCCAGAGTTTTCCTTATTTAGAATTTAAATATTATATATATATATATATTTTTAAGTTCTATCCTTCTTTTTGCGAGTTTTATCTAATTTTGTAAGTTTAGTAAGTTTTGCTTAGTATGCTAGGGCTAATCTTGGCACTCGCGGTGTTATTGTCTTCAATTTTTTGCTTCAATTTCTACGCTTAGGTATAACTTAGGTTATAAGGATATTATTTTGGTAATTTATTTTTCTATGCATAGTTTTGCTAGTAGGTATACTAATTGAATTTTTGCCACGCGGAGTTATTTGGTTAAATTATCGATTTTGAGTTTCCTACCTTATATATCTGCATTTGTTGGAATCGTATTATTCATTCTCCCTTACGGCTTCTCGAACTCTCTTGTCACGTTTTTTAAATTTAATTTTTTTTGGCCATTAAGTAATAGTTCAATAGTTTTTTTTTGTATAGTTTTTCATCACTAAAGTAATATTTCTTTTCTCTATTGTGCGCACGCATAATCTCATCTACTCTTTTAATTTTTGCATAGTTGGCATGCAAACGAATTCTTATTTTCACTAGTTGCCTCATTAAATGTATTGCACTTGCAGCCAGACACCACGTGGTGGTTGCTGGTATTATGTATATATTTTTTGTTGTTGTATTCTTGCACATTTTCCTTTTCATTGTTAATTTTAATTTTGCGTATTTGAGAGATCGACCTGCTCGATGCCCGCAACGACGAGCAAGTGATCGACCCGGTCAAACGCCAAAATCATAGCACTCCTGCTGTAGGTATATGAATGCCTGTACATATGTATACAGTCCAGCATATTAGGCTCTCCCCCACACAGGTTCTCATCAGCGGGCTGGTACCAACGTCGCTGGAGTGACCAGGTGAGTGCATTTCTGTTTGCTTTTCGTTGTATACATACATACATATTTACGTACATAGTTGCCTGAATGCAAATTAAAGAATTGGGTCATTCGCATATGCATGCGTATGTAAATATATACCTAAGTGTTTGATCCTAAGCATGAATGCGTCTTTTTGATAACTCCACATTTGGTATATACTTACATATAGACATATACGCTTGCATTTACCCTGTTGGGCATTAGGAGGCGAGGTTTTTCTTTCTTGCTTCTTTGCTAAGTACCTTTAAGGAATTTTTAGTTGCATAACTATTTAAATTAAAGAACGTTGTTTTTGGATTTTTAGTAATTAATTTTCATTTGCAATTTCCGTTGGTTAAATTGCTTTTTTTTACTCAGTTTTATCAGTGTTTATATTACAGTTGCATTATAGTACTGAACTAAGAATAATTCAGAATCGTTAGTTTAGATAAGAACAGAGATAGGTACTTGAAATAAAAGTAGAAACAAACGTATACATATGAATACAAGGTTCTTAGATCTCGACATGTGAGTGGCGTATAAGGTGAAATGAAGTGCTAGATCTTTGTTTATTTGGTGTGGGTGTTGCGCTAGTGCAACGGAGGGTACGCGGGGTATGGACATAATAATGATGACATCGAGAGGATATTGACTGACTGTTAACTGACATACGGACTACTGTCAGGTTTAGGGGTCGCTGCTAAAGTAGAGGAGTCGCAGCAGCGCCCAAGGCATCGTGGAGTACACGTAGAAGGGGTGGGACGACTCCACCTGACCGGACTGGCTCTCTTCCTTTTAAGCGACTTTCCATCTAGCTTTCCTCTCTCTTTCTGGCTCCTTCTCTTTCTCGAATTGTTTAATAACCAGGCATGATGCAAATTTTTTTGATGTAGCTAAGAGGCTGGGTAGGTAGGAAGAACCCGCCCGACCGACGAGCTAGCGAGGGCCCACAAGCATGCCTGCATGCTGCCTGACCCACACAGCTGCATAACAATGGCGCCCAACGGAAAGCCCACTAACGTTTTCCTTTACCATCAATTTTCATACTGTCTATCTTTTCCTTTTAGTTTAGATACCCGATACTTTTGTTTTTGCTTTTCTATTACCTTTCTTCTCGGACTGATTAGGGTTAAGAAGGCATCATGTTCGGAGGTAGCCTCGATGGATTTGTTCTTGATTAACATAGGGAAGGGGGACTAATGCACCTACAGAGTTCTTTTCGGAAGTTTCCACACAACCGGAAGTGGTATCTGAAGACTGTATTGGCCCAATTCGAAGCTGCTTTGTCTTGGAGTAGGCCTACTACGTGAGCCACCGCGCGTGTAGTTCAGACTATGTTCATGTGAGGTTAGTACGACAGTCTACAGGGGTAGAATATTACACAGGGTTAAGGGTTGGTGTGACAACCATATTTGAAGTTTTACTTTGAAAGATGCTGTGCAACACTATAAATGGATATACTTATGTAATAGGGGGATTAGCTGACAATCACTTTGGACTGCGGACTGAACGACAAACACCCCACGATAACCTCGCCTAGGCAACACCACCCACACACCAAAGCCGAGCGTATGTACTATAAAGTTTGATTAAATCGAATTATTTCCAATATACGTTTATTTGCACCAAACAACGCAAATCCTGAAATAAAAAAAGGGTTATAAATTCCAAATTACCATCCTCGTTTTTATTTACTTATACATACATATACTCATTATAACCTTGTATGAGTACATAAGAGTTTAGTTATACCTATACTTTATTTCCTGTAGTTTTTGGGTAGTCTCCCTGCAGTAAATCGCGCTAGTTCAAGACTAGCGCAGAACTAGCCCTTTAAGAGGCGGTACTGTTTCTCGATCTATCCCAACGCAATGCTTTCAACTGTCTCTTTTTACATGGCGATGTCCTACGAAGTGGAAATGGCCCCCCTATGTAGAACTTTTGAACTTGTTCTGCACTGGTTCCATTTTGGACACATCTGCGACAATAAGTTTTTTATTTAAAATTGTGATTATTAGATTTTTTTTATTTTTTCGTTTTTTCTGTTCTTTAAGAGATTGCATTCTATTAAATTTTTATTTATTTTTTTTATTTTGTTTATATTAAATTTGATCACTTTCTCTTCAATTTTTAAGCGGCACTCATTAATTTAAATTTCTTAAATCTGAAAATCACAACTGCCTCCACCGCTATTTGAACTCGTGACCAACGATGTTAGAGTCGGAGGTCTTCCCGCTGAGCTATTTTCGTATTGTACGAGAAGTGAGAATTTGTGCATTTACTTCTCAACACAGCGCAACTAACACACCGAAAGTTTTAACTGTCCCTCTCTGCAGCCGTTTTGCACTAGATCAGAGATGGTTCTGAAATGTGTAGGGCGGAACTAGCGCTTTAAGAGACTGTCTCTAAATTTTACTGCAGGGTTACGTACATATGCTTATGTACATATGTGTAGGTGTCTATGAATATATACCCATCCGCACATACAGATCTGAATACGTTCCAAGCATACATATACTAACCCAATATCGTTAATATTTACCTTACTGAATTGGAGTAGTAAGAGTAGGAGATACAGATATAAGTAGAATTAAACTTTTTATGTTAGAATACATACTTATATAAATACAAACATATACATATTCACGCCATTTAAGTTTATTTAAATTTTTCATTTTATTTATTTTATGCGGGTTTCCCGGATTGAAAATTCGCTTCCTGAATTTTAGTATAAAAGAAATTGAAATACTTTCATTGAATTCGTGTTTTTTTTTTTGATTACGAATCCGGTGTTGAAGTACAAACATACATTTGAATACGCAAAACTTGTTCAATCGAATCTGAATTTTATTGAATTACATTGACATATTTGAGACTACGGAGGCATCGACCCTTATTTGAATTGGTTGAATTAGAGTTTGAGGAAGGATTGCATTTTTTTGTTGTTGTTTGAAAGCGCATTACTTGAGTTTTAATTAATTGGTGAAATAGTGAATGGAGGAGAGCGAAAGTGAAGAAAGGGTGTTTGGAGGACTAGGCCTTTTCGATTCCAACCTCAGGATCACACGGAGTGCCGCCAGCGCGTTAGAAAATCAGGTTGTCGGCTCGATATTCACGCAGATAGACACGGGCATACCTTACCCAGTAGATTTTGTGCCTATCTAAATAGGTGCACGGCTAGAGTTTTCGGTATCCAGGATCAAAACGTGCTTCAAGCACCAAAGATAAGCGTCACCAACGAATTTTCATTGGACACCGCCGATAAAAGTCTCAGCTTTTCACGCAAAATTGAGGAGGTATTAGCTATGCCAGAGACAAGTGATCAAGAGGGGGGCCGTCCGCCACTCAGTGGCGTGGTAGCAGGAGATTCTCGGGCCGCCGGTGGCGAACCGAGTTCATCAGCGACCAACATAGAACAGCTGAGCCGGATGATGGCGATGATGGCACAACAAAATGATATGTTGGCGCAATGTATGAACGAGGTGCGCCAAATGCGAGCCAATGTAGCCAATATCAGCAACCGCGTGACTGAGGTGGAGACCTCGGCGCGAGCGGGCGCGAGTCAACCAGCCATGGCATCCACCCCATAGGCTAGCAACGTACGCCCATCGGCAGCTGGGCAACTCAATGATGATGGAACGCGGAGGTCAGCTTCTTTACAAGCGAACGAGATTAAAAGATGGAAGAAAATCGACCTAGATAAATGGCATGTGAAATTCGATGGGTCTAGTAAGGGAATGAGTGTAGAAAGCTTCGTCTTCCGGGTAGTGAAAATGAGAGAACAGTATAGCATATCATTTTTCCAGATTTTCCCGGATTTTCATTTTCTGGTGACCGGCGGGGTCTTGAAGTGGTATTGGCAGGTGCTCGAGGACAATGCAGAGAATCACGAATTTGGTTATTTTGAACTGAAATCCCAGATGCTAAACCACTTCAAGACCGCCGAGTCAGATTATGAAATAATCCGTGAAATAATAGAGCGAAGGCAGCAACCCCAAGAAAACTTTGAAGAATTTTACAGTGAAATTCACAACCTCACATTCCGACTTCGCAAAAAGATCCCCGAGAAAGAATTGGTTGGCATTATCAGGGGCAACCTCAAGCCATATTTGGCAAACTTGACATTCGCGTCAAAAATGGACACCCTCGCAGAACTTAAAACCGAATGTAAAAGAGCGGATAAAGTAATAAAAGAAAATAGGAGTAGGCCCAAAGCTATAAATGAGATAGATCCTGAACCCATAGAATTCAAAGCAGAAGCTAGTGTAGCAGCATTTAATAGGCATCAGCTGAAGAAACCCCAGCAGCCCACACCAGTACGGCCTAGAGATAATCCGTCCTCGTCCGTTTGTCCTAACGTGTCCAAGTCCACCGTAAGCTCCTTCTGCCCTTCCCCATTCCATCTGATGTTATGTTTCTCTTGCGGAATGCCGGTGGACTATTTTGTGGAAAACCCGGCGGAGGCCCAAAGAGAAACTAAGTGTAAGTCTTCGTTCCATAATATGGTGTGTTTCGCGTGTGGTAGTGATTCGTCTTTTTGTGTTTATAAAAATTATAAGGGAAACTTCAAGCTGGCGGAGTTTTCCGGGAGCTCTTGCCAGGCAGAGGGAAACCCTGAAACAAAGCAATGCAAATATTGAAGAAGGAAAAAATTAATGTAGTAAAGAAAGAGCTAGAAGTACAAGTAAATCGGGAAATGAAAAGTTTACATCAGAGAAAACTTGAATATGAAGAGGCCCGTAAGCGAATATTCTGTGAAGAGATAGTGAATAAGAAGAAATCTAGGAATTATAAGAAAATCCAAAAGATGAGGGAAAAGAAGAAGAATTTCAAAAGAATATACAACAAGATAATATCTATAATTGTCACGGTAAAAGGAGATAATAGGTTTTTTGCCAAAACTAAGATTGGCGGGCATGAGGTTCTAGCGCTCTTAGATTTAGGGGCAGGGGCGTGCTGCCTGGGTAAGAATGCAAGCGCGCTCCTATGTGGCAAGGAAGACCTGATATTGCCAATCAAGGGTCAGAATATTCGAACAGCGAATGGGGGTGAAACTGCGATAATAGGGGTTGTAACTTTGCCAGTTTTCTGGGACAATACAACACGCGACTTGGAGTTTTTGATTGTTCCAGGCTTCCGACAAGAAGTGTACTTGGGCGTCGACTTTTGGCAAGCGTTCGGTATGAGTGTCGTGAGTAGAGGAGTGAGTGTGGGTGTGAATAGTCCAATCGTAGCGGTGCAACACGACTTAAAAACTGATCAGACCATAGCGTTAGTACGCGTCAAAGCACAGTTTCCCTCTTTCGCAGTACTAGGACTAGGCAAAACTGTTGGAGTTCGCCGGTGTCATGTAGATGGGATTTAAGACGGCTGCAAAACACCAGGTATATATCTGCGATAGACTTAAAAGACGCATTTTGGCAGATTCCTCTCGAAATGAAGTGTAGAGAGAAAACCGCATTTACAGTACCTGGCAGGCCCCTTTACCATTTCACAGTGATGCCATTCGGTTTGTGCAACGCGGCACAGCGAATGTGCAGACTTATGAACAAGGTTATACCCGCTTCTTTGCGTGATTCAGTGTTTGTGTACTTAGACGATTTGCTTGTGTGTTCTGCTGATTTTTCGTCACATTTGTATCTACTAGAAAAGGTCGCTAAGTGTTTACGTGATGCCAAACTGACGACAAACGCCGAGAAAAGTAAATTTTGTTTTAAGGAAGTTAGATACTTAGGCTATATAGTAGACGATGGATGCATACGCACAGACACTAACAAGTTCGCAGCCGTGAGGGATTACCCAGAACCAAAGACACCGAAATAACTCAGGAGGTTCCTAGGGATGTCAGGGTGGTACCGCAGGTTCATACGGGACTACGCAACAATTGCAGCTCCGCTGCACGACTGTCTCACGAAGGAAAAGGTTAAAAAGTTCACCATGACTGCCGACGCAAAGACAGCTTTCGAGCGCTTAAAGCAAAGCCTCATATCTGCCCCAGTATTGACACATCCAGACTTTAATAAACGGTTCTATATACAGTGTGACGCCTCGACTGACGGTGTGGGAGGTGTACTTTTCCAACAAGACGAGGACGGGAACGAAAGACCAATTGCTTTTATCTCAGCCAAACTTAATAAAGCTCAGCGTAATTACAGCATAACTGAGCTGGAATGCTACGCAGCGGTTTTGAGCATCAAAAGATTCAGGCCTTATGTAGAGGGGTTGCCTTTCACTGTTATAACAGATCACGCGAGCTTAAAATGGTTAATGAAGCAAAAGGACCTCTCAGGGAGGCTTGCGAGATGGAGCCTGAAATTACAAGCCTTTGACTTTGACATTCAACATCGGAAGGGAACGCAAAATATTGAACCGGACGCGCTTTTACGAGTAAATATGGACGAACTAAAGATAACGGAGAGAACACTCGATATATTTTTGAATTCGCCATTTTTTAAATCACAAGAATATGAGGAATTGAAGAAAACCATAGCGGAAAACGAGCCTAAATTGCCCGATTTGAGTACGTCGGACGGATACGTTTACAAAAGGACACAATTTAGTCGGGGGGGCAGGCTTCAAGATGTTCACGCCTGGAAGCTCTGGGTTCCAACTGAGTTGCGACGGAGTCTGGTCAGATCCTCGCATGACTCGCCNCCTAAATTGCCCGATTTGAGTACGTCGGACGGATACGTTTACAAAAGGACACAATTTAGTCGGGGGGGCAGGCTTCAAGATGTTCACGCCTGGAAGCTCTGGGTTCCAACTGAGTTGCGACGGAGTCTGGTCAGATCCTCGCATGAC
>NW_016159380.1:81334-87896 GCF_001687245.7 Rhagoletis zephyria | reverse complement strand
TTTGAGTTTTCGAAAATTACCGTTTTTTTTTTTTTACTTATAACTCTTGTATCATTTAAAGAAAATAAAGCACGCAAGAAATTATCTTAAATGGTTTTCAAACCATTTGATGTGCATTTTGTCTTTGTGCGATGAATTTAATGACGCTAAAATGACACAAAAAAACGCCGAGACACGTAAACCATATTTTGGGTCATACATTGCCGATCTGTTTGCCGTTCTTCTTGATCAGGTCATTTTCCTAAAAAGTTTTCATTTTAAGTTCGTATTGCATATGAAACAAAAATTCAAAGTTTAACATGGAAAATGTTGCCATGTACGAGTATGTACGAGTACGTCCAAGTACGCTATGGCGTATGAGTAACATTATTTCCTTCGCCTAAATCGTTCTCGATTTTTAATGTCCAGCTTTACATCTCTTTTTTAGCTCAAATAAATTATTTCGAATCTCGAACGAAAAACTTAAATTTCACTTTTAAATAATATAAATAATATAATTAATTCTAAAGCATTTTTAGCAAAAATTTTATGAAAATAATTGCCTAGGTCTTTCATTCAAAAATGAAATGAGCTGCGTAAGAAAAAAAACCAAAAAATTACAGTGGATTCACCCATTAACGAGTTTACTGCACTGCCTGTAATTCATAGAGCAAAAATTATGTCGCATCGAAATCTATTAAATGTATTTTTCTTGAACGTGATTATTCCTTCATATAAATTCGACACTTTTCTGCATTGTTTTTAATTGTGTATCAAGGGAGCTCATTGCTCCTTCACTTTACCTTCACGGCCGTCATAGCGTGCATATGAGTAACCATAAAATCCAACAGATAAGGTATGTATTTTCTTTATTTTCAACATTTCACTTTTTGAAAATTAAATTTCATGTGAATTGCAGGCATTGCAACAACCATTCAACCTCAGAAAAGTAGGCCGCCTACTAACTAAGCTACAGCAAATATCACACTTGCCACATTGGCCCAAACTACCGATTGGCCTAAATTGGATTTGTTAGCGCTGTAGCACAGATGAGAGCATTTGCAAACACAACGACACTTGCTTCTGAGCGCCTAGTAAATTTTGAGAATATTTTTTTTAATTTTTTTTATTTAATCCTTATGTTTTTTTTTTTTATTTGCTTTTAATGCTTATACTTGTAAGTGCATTGTTGTAAACATAACTCACTTCGACACCAATAAACGAGGCAGAATTTGCAAAGTGGAAATAATTCGTAGATATTCGTTTGAGTGCTTGCTTATATCTTTGGGGCATAAACGAAAGATGTGTATGTATGTATGTATGTATGTAGCATTAGCAATTTTTGGCAGTTGTTTGCAAAGAGTGGTTTCCCTCTTGCCCCTTTTCTCCTTTTTACCTTTCCTTCGCCTATTTTATCCTTACGATTTTACAAATGCAATAAATTTGCCAACGCTATGAAATTTTGATTTATTTCAAACGAAAAAGAGATTGCTAGCCATGCTTTTGGCCTACATACATGCATTCCCACACTTTTATATAGAAACTTAATTTTGCATATACTCGTACACACATACATGCATACATACATAAATAGATATGTAGGTGCATAGTACATTAAATGTGCATTTATACCTAAAGTTGTGGGTATGCTTTGAAATGCAACACTTGCCATTTGGCTTAGGCTGCTTTCCATATGCTCGGTGCGAAAGCCTGAAATCTACATAATCCAAAAATATTCCTAGCGTTTGGCATACGCTTTGGCTGTGTGCTATGTAGCACATAAACATAAAATAATTTCGTAACTAATATTTACGTACGCAACATATTTTTGTGAAGAAATTTGGCAAATCTATATTTTTTATTGGTAGAAAGTTCTTCAGAAAGGCCATTTCACCTGGGTTGAATTTCAATTTATACTCGTAAGTTTGATTTTAAATGAAAAACCATACACAACTTCAACTGCTTTCTTCTAGATTGCTTTTTTGATTGGTCATGAGAAAGTTGCTCCCATGTATTTATTTCGTTGGCTTTAGAGATAAGTTAATTAATTATTTTTGTTTGGAAGTGAAGTAGCATTTTTAGTTTAAGTTTTGTTCATTTAGCTCTATTTGTGGTCAATTCGAAAAGTATCTCCTTCCACTGTAATATTCAGACGTTTATTATATGTACATACATATGTCATAACATTAACAAGGGGTGCGCTAGAGCTTCAAATTTAAAATTCTGGAGTAGTGCTTTCCAGTTAGAATTTTGTAATCCACTAACGAGAGTCGCAACACTCACTCCTCTAGTAGCTTGGCTGCTGTGGAAATAGTATGTATGCTTTTCAAAGATATTTTCCATCGCCGGCCATATTTTGACGTAGAATACGTCTACGTTTCGATATGGAGGCTATGCGCAAACGTTGTACTTGTAATTTTTAGAGCTTTACGAAAATGCTTATTGCAAAAGAACTAATGAAGCGATTTTAAATAAAAGTGTGGCGGTTCAAAGATATAATTCCAAACCTATCGACAGATTCATTTTTGTGAGTCACAATTCGGTTTCTGTCGTAGAAACAGCGGTAAACATAGGCTTATTTCGAGGTAAATTTTGAGCCTTTAAAGTCCTCTGGCTATTTAAGATTTGCAGGTAAAACTTTCATTTTCGGGATATAGATTCTTTGGAGCAATATAAATATTATCGCGTACAGACTTTATATAAATTCAACAAATATTGAGCATTTTAAGGAAAAAAATTGTTGAAAAAATTTGCAATTTTTTTTTATTACCAAAGTGCTCGAAAATATCTCGAATGATTTAGTTTTTGTTTTCTTTAATCGAAAATTCAAGAGTTTTCCTTTCGTTTGGTATATGGGAAGTATTGGTTGATATCTTCTAAGTATGTTTATTTGATTTATGTCCAATAAATAATTTTTCATACAAAATCATTTCGTAATCATTTTGCAAACACGTGCATGCGCTGGAAGAGAGAGAAGGAGACAAAAAGTATGTGTGTGTGTAGGTATTTCGGCTTATGAATAACAGATGGCGCAATATTTATGAAAGGCAAAGGTGAAGGGGAATATGTAGATGCAAATTAAGTTAAACATAAAAGTAACAAGTAAGAAAGTCTAAGTTCGGGCGGAGCCGAACATTAAATACCCGGCGCAAGTATTAAATATATGTTTTCCACCTTTCCGAAAGCTACCGCTACATGATAAGCCGGGGTGTATACATTTTAAGTAAATTAGCGTCCTTAAATTTCGAAATATTGAAATTTCAAGCATATCTGAAATTTACCGTTATATGAAAAGCGGCCTCAATTTTAGTCCGATTTCAACAATTTTCAACGGTTTGCTTTTATGTGGCAAGCACAATAACCATACCGAGCTTGGTACAAATTGCTAGAACGGTTAGCGAGATACATATATGTGATCACAAGTGGGCGGTGCTACGCCCATTTTCCAAAATTTTGTCATAAACGTATTTCTTGGTAAAGAATTGTTGCAATCATCAATTTTGAATAAATTAGCTTCAATATTTACTGATTTATCGAAGATTTTGTATTTCTCGAAATTACCGTTATATGGGATGTGGGCGTGGTTATTGTCCGATTTTAGAAATTTTCGGCCAGTTGGTATGCTGTACCAGGACCAACAACTGTGCCAAGTTTGGAAGAAATTGGTGTAGCGGTTACCAAGATATACACATGTAACCATAAGTGGGCGTGGCTACGCCCATTTTCCAAAAATTTATAATATTCTTATTTTTCGTCTGAAAATTATTGTAAATATCAATTTTGAGTGAATTATCTTCAGTAGTTACTAAAATATCGCAGTTTTCGTATTTCTGGAAATTACCGTTATATGGGAAGTGGGCGTGGTTAAAGTCCGATTTCGCCCATTTTCAATACCAACCTACCTTGGATTAAGGGAAACCTACATACCAAATTTCGTTGAGATATCTCAATTTTTGCTCGAGTTATCGTGTACACGGACGGACGGACAGACGGACAGACGGACAGACAGACAGACAGACAGACATGGCTTAATCGATTTCTTTTTTCATTCTGATCATTTATGTATACATTTGTCTATATCTATCTCGATTCGTTTTGCCTGTTACAAACAACCGTTATGTGAACAAAGTTATAATACCCTTGTGCACAAGTGCGCTCGGGTATAAAAACAAAGATAAATATAAAGAAAAACATCAGGATGATTATACCGATAAAAGTACGATGAAGATAGAGGAAGAAAGATTAAAATAAAGGTAATTATATATGTATATGTGATTATTTCGGGATTTTAGAGATTTTCGGAGTTCTCGGGACTTATCGATATAATAATCGATATTTTATCAGTTTTGTTATTGATATTTTTTACCGATTTTGTTATCAAAATTTTCATCGACATTGTTATTTGCTATAGATATTTTCGGAACTTATCGATATAATAAACAATATTTTTTATCGATTTTGTTATCGATATTTTAATCGATTTTGTTAACAATATTTTAATCGATTTTGTTATCGATATTTTTATCGATTTGGTTATCGATCTTGTTATCGATATTTTTATCGATTTTGCTATCGATATCATTATCGCTTTTGTTATCGATTTTGCTATCGATACTACTATCGCTTTTGTTATCGATATTTTTTTCTTAGTGTATGCTTTCGGATTTTACTTGGATGTGCCCCTAACCATACCACGTATTCTACTTTTAAATTTAGCGGTTGTGTCTCCGATGCAGCCTGCAGACCAAGACGAAGGCGCTGGACTGTTCCTTTTCCTTGCTTTCCTTCCCAAAATAGCTAAATTTCTTATGTCAAAGACATGCGAAGATTTTTTTACCTTCTACATAAGTTAAGCCAGTCCATCCACCGAATCATTTATATCAATTTTGAAGTAGTTTTAATGAATCACAATATCCGTCTGAGCATTTTCTTTAAGAAAAAATTAAGTTTTTATGGTGGAGGATACATTTTCGGTCACTATTACCAACTGGAATCATTCTGTACTTCAAAATAAACTGGAAACAGAATGCGGGAGAGTTAGTTAGATAGTTAATACTTGAATATAACAGCACAAGAGACACTGCGACCTGTCAGATCTTTTGCATATCTTAAAAATAGTATCTTACCCAGTGTGCCCAAGATACCTTCGGCTTATCGTATGAATCCTGAAAGGGCCTTACGTACAATGGGGTCGACCATTGGTGCTTTAAAATGGATCTACCTTTGTCTGGCCAAAGTCGGACTCTGTAATCACGCCTATTCGGTGCATGTGAATCGCTGAACGGTTGCAGGGCTGCCAAGAGAAAATTCGGATCCGATACTAAATATATGTATGTGCCTTCATTTCCAAAAAATCCGGACCCCTGAAAACTCATTGGCTTCGATTCCACAATGGCGCGGTACCCAGCATAATTACTGTGTTCTTGGCTGCCAAAATTTGTAGCGTGTCAAGGGAGTATCTAACCAGCTTGGATTCCATTATCATGTTTGAAAAGGCCCCGATGGCTACGTAGCCCATCTGCCCATAGAAATTGCAGGATTTGTGGTGCCAGGTACAAAAATACTTGCACCTGCTCTTTCTTCCATCCGTGAACCGTTTGTGTAGCTGTGTACGTATCTGGGATCAGGAGCACGGAGCCTATTTGCCCAATTTTCGCGATCAGGGATTTTCACTTAGAACATTCGGTTAAATCAGATCTCTGGAGTCATGGAATCAGAAAATTTGCATATATTCAACCTTGGTTTATTCCACAAGAATACCTGCATGACGCTTTTTTTGTGTTGAAGCATTCGTTAGATAGTCGAAGTTGCAGCTTCCTTGTGGCTGCTGTTTTTTGAATAAAAATATGAATAGTCCATCCTTAAAATGACTATAGAGCCGCAGCTGAGCAAGTTCTTATTGAACCAGTAACTGAGAGATATAGCAATCTTTCTAGTTTGTTAAGTCATAATCACCATATTCTTCCAAACATTCTTCTGCAGGTCCGAGCGCCGGTGTGGCTTAGCGGAGGATTGAATAAGCCAGGAAATAGCGGCTTACTTACTACATAAAACGAAGTGCAAAGCTCGCATGCCATGACATATCGGGTGGGGTGACCAGCGCACTTCCAATGAGGAGCGTAATATAATTTTTTACATGCAGCTGCTGTACATTTTCGCCCATAGTGTGGCTGCAAAGACTGCCTTCAGACCAAAGGAAGTCAACATGTGGAAACCTACCACGCAGCAATACTGGGTGAAATGAAAAACATCAAAGTTGACTTAGGCTACGTCGTTTAGGGACTTCAAGGTTCAAAAATGGATAAGAATGAGACGAAGTCGTACCAGTAGAAGATGACGGAAAATCTATCTACACTGTTCAAAAATAGAGCAAAGAAACGAAGTCATTACAATCAACAGATCTGTAGTAACCTTTCCTAACCACTATTGTCCATTTGTCCATACAATAGACGTGACATTCAATGCCTTTTTACAAGCTTTTATTTAACATGCTACTTATGTATGTCAAATTTCGCAATCAATTTTTAGCTAACTTCCCGATGAGCTTGAGAGACTTGAAACTTCAAACTTAGCTAAGAGCCCT
>NW_016159380.1:75688-78472 GCF_001687245.7 Rhagoletis zephyria | reverse complement strand
TTTTTACAATTTTTTGTTTGGCTTACCTTTTTTCTTTGTATCAACTCTACTTTCTATTATATTAACATTTTTTATATCGAACAAAATAATGTGAGCCACGACTTAACGAAAAACCGATTAAAGGTTTCTATTCTCGAAACCGGTGACACAATTACATAGATTTTTAAAACTATAACTTTCTTTCAGCAGTTTACATTAGAACACTAAATAAGTAATTAAATGTAAAAAATGTATTGAAACTGCCAACCAGCGCCTTAAAAAATAATTTCTTTAATTTTAATGTTAAACGAAGTAGTCATGGGCATGGGGTGGGCTGATGTCTTTAGAAGAATTTCTTGCGAAAAGAAAATTAGAAGAAACGAAAATAATTCGCAAAACTGCTAGGTTTTAGCGTATTAATATTTTCATATGTTTTTCGATTGCAGGAATTAAAAATCTAGAATATTTCGCAGGTAAAAGTAAACCTCGCTCTGCGCCGAGCTTGGCCTCTGAAATTCTCTAAAATATATTACACTGAAATTTATAGATTTAGTTTTTAGTATTAAAGTGATTCTTGATCCTAAAAAATTCAAGATGTTTATGGATTTTATATTTTATTGATTAAAAACAATTTCTTTTTTATAAAATTTTTTGACTTTTAAATTAAATTTTTACCTTTTTTGCAAATAAATAAATACAATTTATCGACCTGTGTCAATAAGTACATACGTATTAAAAAAAAATAAGTATTCTGTAAAATATATTCCACTAAAATTTTTAAATTTAGTTTTTAACATTAAATTGATTCTTGCCCCAAAAAAAAATCAAGATGTTTATGGCTTTTATATTTTTTGATAAAAAATATTTTTTTTTTTTATAAAATTAGAACTTTTCATCAAATTGTTTCCTTTTTGCAAATACATAACTAAAATTTAACGACCTATCTCAACTTTTCTATGTACATATGTATGTACATATTTTAAGATCAGCACATAAATTAGGAAAAAATTTTAATATAATCGTTAAACATTTAATTAAACGGGACCTAAAAATACTCCTGTTAATTTGGCGGCAACTCGCATCAAAATTGGGTACATTCAATGCTGTTACATATTCTAATTTCATTTTTTACCAAACATGGGGAGATTTATAAAAAAAAAAAATTAAAAATTTAAATATGCAAAATATTTAACAGAAACTATAATTTTTTTTTTAATTCTTACAAAACTATTAAAATTTCTATAAAATATATTTTTGATTTTGACTTTTTAAGCTTTTGAGAAATTCCCAAGTAAATTTAAATTTTCTCTTTTGTTTTTAGAAAACAGTGCTTCGTTAATTTTTACTTTTTTTTTTGGGGTTTGTTGAACCAAAACTAAAGACAGAAAAGTTTGAAAATTTTTATAATTTTTTAGAAGTTAAGCTCTCAGACGATGTACGAAACGATTTTTTCAATTCAAATAAATTTCTTAACAGTCCTTCTAAGTTGCTTGACCTGTACATATACATATATCTTACTGAATATGTTTATTAAAAACTGGATAGCTAAGCATATGTACAGCAAAAAGTGGCTGACTAGATTTGAATGCATACAAATATATTTTTATAAACAAATTTCTGGTATAAGTACATACATACATACATAATTAATATTTAAGCCTTAACAAAATTTACTTCACTAATCAGATTTGAAGCTTAAAAACATCACAACGATAAAATGTTGCTTAAATTCTAATTTTCTATAATAATTACCGACAGCTATGCCACAGCAATTCTTTGTTTGATTTTCACTTGAAATTCTTTCTCTATTTTAATGTAGTCCATTTAACTGCTGAGCCAAAATACTATTTGCTACGACATATACTATGCGTGTAAGTATACTTGTATACATATGTACATACATTCGGTATTTCCCAGACATCTACAAAGCGCAGCTGGTAAACGGCCAAATCGAACACTGCTGCATGCTTATGAACGTTGGCCAGCAATTCGCCGGTGGATGCGGATGCGATGAATGGGTCATCATAGTTGTTCGTTGCCGATATGCGTTGTGTCAGTTGGTAACGAATGCGTCTAGAAGATTTTGTATAGAAAGGAATATTTTTATGTATGTTTGTATGTGGTATACATAAGTAGGATGTTTCTGAAATATAAANAAGATTTTGTATAGAAAGGAATATTTTTATGTATGTTTGTATGTGGTATAAGTAGGATGTTTCTGAAATATAAAAGCCCAGTGCTAGCCACAATTTTGCTTACAGCTGCCAATTTTTTTTTTTCATATTTGCATTTCGTGCCAATACGTTTCAATGCAAATGTTTCACTTTTTTTTTAAGTTTTTTATCCTTCTTTTTAAAATTTAATTTCATTTACTAAATGTTTCTATGCTCTTTATCTTTATTTATTTTGGAGACATTTCGTTGTTTTTTGTTTTCACAAATTCCGATTTTATACCAACTACCTGTAATGCCACTCTTTTGTGATGCATCGATGAGTTCGATGATGACTTGCCTTTGCCTTTCTTCCATGTGCACAGCAACAACTCCTTCATGCCTTTGCGAAAGTTACGACTTAGGAAAGCGTACAGCAGCGGATTAATGCCCGAATTGAAGTAGGTGACAAGGAAGGTGAGCGGCGTGAGGAGCGCATTGAAATTCGAGTCACCGCGATATGAACGTGACCTGGTGAAATTAATGAAAAAAGAAGTTTGTTTATCAATACATAGAATTGAAACATTCACGAAAGAGAAGCGTAGAGAATGAATAACGAAATGTATGAATGTCCTCAGGGGGGGGGGGGGGGGGG
>NW_016159380.1:72469-74152 GCF_001687245.7 Rhagoletis zephyria | reverse complement strand
CTCTAAATAAGCATAAATGTTTTATTTTTTCGAGTAGGGTTGCCACCTGTTTAAAACTTATAAGATCTTCACTATTCGGTGGATAACAAAATGAGATACTAAATGAAAGGGCATGACATTCGTATATAAAGCAACTTTTTTTGGGTCCTTCTATTTAAAAATTACTATTTTATCCTAACATAGCATAAAGCAAAAATTACACTTTTTGACCACGCCAATCTCTAATGTGCGGCCGCTGCGGTGTAGTGGTTGGCAGTGCACGCTACCAGAGCCTGGTTTCAAGCCCGGTTCAACCCAACACTAACATATGTATGTATAAGTAAGCGCCAATATATTATTATTATTAATCTCGTGAATTACTACACAGACTTGGAGGAGATTTTGCTTAATATAAACTGTATTATTAGGGGTGTTATCTTTAGTGCATAAAATTTCTATAGAGTTGCCACCTCTCTAAAAAATTATAACATCTGTTCGTTGAAATACAAAAAGTGAAATGTGAAATGAAAAGGCTTGCCCTCTAGATATTCAATAATTCATTATTTTTTGAATAGAGTTGCCACCTTGCTGAAAATAATATGATTTTCACCGTTCATTGGACTTAAAAATGAGGTACCAAGTGAAAGGATATGGTTTCCGGATGTTCAATAAGATTTTTTTTAGTGGGGCTGGCACCTATTTAAAAATTACTGTAAGGTTTTATTTTTTCGAAAAGGAATGCCGCCTATACGAAAATTTATAAGATGTGGGCTATTCGTTGGACTAAAAGTGAGGGGCCAAACGAAAGGACTTGCCTCCAGATGTTTATCCAGTATGCCTTGTCAAATTTGGTTTGGTGGCAAGGCGGTTTCGGCTTTGTGCCATCTTCAGTTTCACTATACATCATGTTTCTACTCGATTGGAAACACCAACAACCAAAATGAGTATCCTTCCTTCCTATTTTCGTCTTGCTCTTCACTCAGCAAGTAGCTCGCGCGTAAAAATAAAATTTTAAAATTAAATTTTCATTTGTCGCACAAAATTGCTTACATTCACTCATTCATTCATTCACTCCTCATTTATACGAGTACACTTAATCAGCCAGCCTTCAATTAATTTCTCTCCATTGAAATTTTTGTTCATTTCCGCGCCACACAGCGCAACAAACTGCTATTAATATGATGCCACTCTCTCGACGTCGCAGGTATACGGGTTTACTTAAATCACTGGCGAATAACCTTATTGCACTGCACTGCAGCGAAGAAAGAGTAGCTGTTGTATTGGTATTTGTTTATTGTAGTTGTTTGTATTTTCACCTGTTTGTTTCTCTGTCTGTTCAGAGTGGTCTTTATTTACAGTTCATTAATTATGTTGTCAACCGGTTTCATTTACAGTTGCTGCTTTCATTTATTTGTTTTTTGTGTTTTCTCTTTCTTTTTGTTGCTGGGGCATTCAATGTGTCCAATTCATGACTGTCACTTATACTCTGCCATTTGTACGAAGAGTTTATGCTGTACTCTACAAGTTATTGCGAATCTATAAAGGCTTGCAATGATATGATTTTAAATAAATTTTTTACTTAGATTGGCCAGGAGAAGGCTAAGCATATGATTGCGGTAAAAATAATAACACCCAGCTTTTAATTTCAAAAAAATACTTTTGTGTACGCAAAATCCCAACAAACAACATCCCAATTCACTGAAA
>NW_016159380.1:64776-72369 GCF_001687245.7 Rhagoletis zephyria | reverse complement strand
GTACATATGTATTGTGTGTATGCGTGGAGTATTCAAGATGTATTCCAGTAGGACTAGAACAACTTCTTACAAAAAAAAAATTATAATTTATGTAAGGGTTCAACTACAAATTTTCAATTTCAATTTTGCTTTCATGTTACTGGGTTTTCGTGACTGTTGTAATGCTGATGCCAGCAGTTTTGTAAGTACTTAAGTCTTCGATGAATACTTGATAATCAAGGAACGTAGGGTTTTTCTGCAAGGGCTCTGCTTCGACTCATTAAGCTAATTTAACTCTCTAGTAGCTAAGGCAAAATATTCCAGACCTTAGTTTTGCTAGATATTAATTAGCTCCCCGGAAGTATTGGCATTCTCTTTATCACAACCAAAGCTCAAGCTCGGAAGGTATGGGCTGCAGATTTCACCACCAGAGAGTGCGACCTCGTTTCGTCGATGGTTTTTAAAGTTGATTAATTGAATCGAACTAAAATTAATGCAAACGCAATTTTTGTGCGCATTTTAAATTTAAAGTTGCAAATAAAATTTCAAATTCACATTTGGAAATTACACAAAACTTTTCTCATCAGTAATTTCACTGCAGCACGTAGAGCAACAACAACTTTTAGCAAATCTGTACACACACCCACACACTCCGCATATACGTACTTATGTATTCTTGCATTTTTTTCTTTTGCTCCAGCGCTGCTGTTCTCAATTCCCCAAGATTTTTAACATTTTTTTTTTTAATTTTACTCCCTGCTGCTATGCACTGCTGCATGCTGGCTTGCTCATCACTCACTCACCTCGCCGGCAGTCTTGTTTGCCTTCGAAATAGCAAAGTTCAGCTGTGGCGCAATGGCACTAAAGTGCGTTTTTCCATAATTTACTTCAAATCTCAAATGTCCTCAAAATGCACTTTTCCATTGCACACCTGAAAACTTAACAATTATGCAGCATTTTCACGTACATAGGTACTCAAGTATGCAGTAAGTTTGTATGTATGTGCTTTCGTTGGTAATTGTGTAAAGTGGACAACTTGAACAAGGTGAATTTTTCAACTGTAAACTTAGATTTTCATGTTTTTTTTTGTGACAATTTAAAATTTTACTTTCAATGGCGTGGCAGTGATTGCACTTGGCACAAATTTTGAAAATTTATTTTGTATGCGCACACATTCTTTAAGTGGCCCAGGCATGAGGTTAGTTACACTTCCATAAAAATTAAAAATTTCTGTTTTTTTTTTTTTTTGTCTATACATAATATAGGGGAAAGTCGACATTATTTGTAGCGGTAATCTCGAAAAGTACTGAACGGATTTTGACACAGAGTGGGAGAGTGACCCTTTTTACTTCGAATTTTATAGGGTTGCCAGCTGTCTAAAAACTATAAGATCCACACCGTTCTTTGGATTACAAAAGATGAGGCGTCAAATAAGATGGTAGTCTCTAAATAAGCATAAATGTTTTATTTTTTCGAGTAGGGTTGCCACCTGTTTAAAACTTATAAGATCTTCACTATTCGGTGGATAACAAAATGAGATACTAAATGAAAGGGCATGACATTCGTATATAAAGCAACTTTTTTGGGTAGGGTTGCCATCTATTTAAAAATTACAATTTTATCCTAACATAGCATAAAGCAAAAATGACACTTTTTGACCACGCCAATCTCTAATGTGCGGCCGCTGCGGTGTAGTGGTTGGCAGTGCACGCTACCAGAGCCTGGGTTCAAGCCCGGTTCAACCCAACACTGACATATGTATGTATAAGTAAGCGCCAATATATTATTATTATTAATCTCGAGAATTACTACACTGACTTGGAGGAGATTGTGCTTAATATAAACTGTATTATTAGGGGTATTATCTTTAGTGCATAAAATTTCTATAGAGTTGCCACCTCTCTAAAAAATTATAACATCTGTTCGTTGAAATACAAAAAGTGAAATGTGAAATGAAAAGGCTTGCCCTCTAGATATTCAATAATTCATTATTTTTTGAACAGAGTTGCCACCTTGCTGAAAATAATATGATTTTCACCGTTCATTGGACTTAAAAATGAGGTACCAAGTGAAAGGATATGGTTTTCGGATGTTCAATAAGATTTTTTTTTGTGGGGTTGGCACCTATTTAAAAAATACTTTAAGGTTTTATTTTTCCCAAAACGAATGCCGCCTATACGAAAATTTATAAGATGTGGGCTATTCGTTCGACTAAATGTGAGGGGCCAAACGAAAGGACTTGCCTCCAGATGTTTTTCCAGTATGCCTTGTCAAATTTGGTTTGGTGGCAAGGCTGTTTCGGCTTTGTGCCATCTTCAGTTCCACAATACATCATGTTTCTACTCGGTTGGAAACACCAACAACCAAAATGAGTATCCTTCCTTCCTATTTTCGTCTTGCTCTTCACTCAGCAAGTAGCTCGCGCGTAAAAATAAAATTTTAAAATTAAATTTTCATTTGTCGCACAAAATTGCTTACATTCACTCATTCATTCATTCACTCCTCATTTATACGAGTACACTTAATCAGCCAGCCTTCAATTAATTTCTCTCCGTTGAAATTTTTGTTCATTTCCGCGCCACACAGCGCAACAAACTGCAATTAATATGATGCCACTCTCTCGACGTCGCAGGTATACGGGTTTACTTAAATCACTGGCGAATAACCTTGTTGCACTGCACTGCAGCGAAGAAAGAGTAGCTGTTGTATTGGTATTTGTTTATTGTAGTTGTTTGTATTTTCAGCTGTTTGTTTCTCTGTCTGTTCAGAGTGGTCTTTATTTACAGTTCATTAATTATGTTGTCAACCGGTTTCATTTACAGTTGCTGCTTTCATTTATTTGTTTTTTTTTGTGTTTTCTCTTTCTTTTTGTTGCTAGGGCATTCAATGTGTCCAATTCATGACTGTCACTTATACTCTGCCATTTGTTCGAAGAGTTTATGCTGTATTCTACAAGTTATTGCGAATCTATAAAGGCTTGCAATGATATGATTTTAAATAAATTTGTTACTTAGATTGGCCAGGAGAAGGCTAAGCATATGATTGCGGTAAAAATAATAACACCCAGCTTTTAATTTCAAAAAAACACTTTTGTGTACGCAAAATCCCAACAAACAACATCCCAATTCACTGAAAGTACACTTGTGACCTCGCAAATCTTCCACGAGTTTAAAATTAATTTGGTAGAATTTTTTAAATTAATAAAAAAGATTATTTTTTGTTTGTAAATGTATATACTTATGTATGTATAAATACAAATTTTAAACTTTGTAAAAAATTTATTAAAATTCATCCAATTTTCACTAAAATTTCGAACATTTTAGGAAAATTACGAGTTTGAAGTTTATTATCCCATTTAAATTTAATATAATAAAGTGCAAGATTGAAGTAGCTCAAAACTTTGGTTAATCTTTGACAAAAAAACTGCACACGACAGTCGTGAAAAAAATTTTCAAACATCACCGAGAATTTTTGGCTACAAAGTTGCACATTATTTTACTAAAATTTAATGCGATAGATATTAAGCTGCTTAACCGAAATCCCCCCAAAATTTTTTAATAAAATTTGAAAATTCTATACACAGTTTTAAAATTTTATTTATATAGTTTTTATTACGGTGTGAACTATATTCACAATAAAAAGCAAAATTTCATTAATTTATAAAATTCATTCTCATTTTTTTAAAACAGTCGTGGTAAGGTTAGCTTGTCACAAGTTTATATTCCAAAAAAATTAAGAATGTAAGATTTTACAATTTTTTATCATAAATATAAAATGGTATTCTTACATTTTTAATAAGACGTCAGTATTAAAATATTTATTAGCTGGCGCTTTGAGGTTTTTCTAAAGGGTATTTGGCTAAATATTCTAATAATCTATCTCACCAAAAACGGAAAAAGTCAAATATATTATGAAGTGACAACCCTATAAAAAATGTATGCTTTAAAGAATTTTTTATAATTTGCCCATACTGGTTGAAATAGTTTTTAATTGTTTACGTTGGTATCTAAATTGTTTATTAGTTTGATAATTTTTTTTTTCTAGTTTAAAGATATTTTCTAGACTCAAATTTTATTAAACAGCATTCGTTTGATTTCTAATCTCTCTAATAAATAGTTTTTTTTTTTTTTAATGCACATACATATTTTAGAAAAGTGACAAGCTTCTCTTCTGATACGCTTCTCGTAATACCTAACCAAAAATGCAAAGTAAAAGTTAAATAAATAATTAATCTTGTAAATTAAAAAATGAAACATTAAAATCCCTGAATTTTAAAGATAATTATTGTAATGCGAGATTTAACTACTACAAAAGGAGTAAAAATTAAATATTTAAATTTATTTATGTGGTTTCAATTTAAGCGATTACAATTTTTTACTATTTTAATTTCAGTGTTTCAGTGATGTATTTGAGACCAATTGGTGAATCACATTGGAGCTCTAGTTGAGAACTAACTTTTTCTCAACTTGAGAGAACGTCCTATTTTAATATAAAAAATGAACGCTATAATTTTCCACTTAAAGCACTGTTGAGAAACAACATTGAAGATTTGAGAAATACCTTAGTTCTGAACTTAACCTCAAAATGGAGTTCGAACCTTATTGTTGGTTGGGTTAAAATATACACATACTCAAATGCATTACTGAGTCGAAATTTTAAAGTGATTATATTTTTAGGCTTTGTGCCTTCAAATATACATAGGTCAAAATAATAACTAATACGTTTCAGACCCCTAATGCGTATCTTTAAAAAATATTTCAGCATCAAACCGATTATAAAGCTCAAGAAAACTTTTTCTACTTAAATTTAGAAGCCATAAGTTTTGGTATATGTATGTATGTATTATTTGTTATTAATTGCTTCGAATCTGTACAATGCTCTCTGATTTTTAAGTTAGCCCACTTTTGATTTGGTTACATAACGCAACTTGACCTCTCTCACTGTTGCTTCAATTCATCAACGAAGCAAATCTTTGATGCAATGAACATAAATTTGTTAGCGCTGGCTGAGTAAATTTGCGCCATTAGCATATTTTTATCTGCATCAGTAATAACAGCAAACATAACCGCAACAACAGCAACAGTAACTAAATGCCACACACAAGAGTAAAACCTGGTTTACTCAGATACATAACTACATACGCAAAATTTCACTTAGAAGCACAGTACGACGCATAAATTTCGCATTAGCGCGCTCATAAAAAAACCAGAAAATATACTTTGCCAAATTTGTGCTTGATGAACCGCAAAAGTGTGTCGCTTAGTAATAATTTTCATGCTATTTACCACGCTGTGCCCACGCTCCCCTTTTTGGAAAGTGCTTATACTAATATGTAACTGTAAATGTATGTAAATGCAACTGTAACATTTGTTTTTTTTTCTTTTTTTTTGGTTTTTTTCTTATTTCACTTACCAGTATTGCCACATTTTACGCGCATGATATGGCAAATTGCACAGTGCAAATGTGAGCACGAAAATGATGAGCATGCGCACAACGCCACGCCTAGCACGCAGCACATTATTCGATGAGTGTGGCATGCGGTTGATGCGCGTACGCTGATGCGGATGCGGATGCGTCGACGAATGATGATGATGATGATGATGATGTTGCATAAAACTACTTTTGTGGTTGCTATTCATGCTGCCACCGCCACTGCTGTTGCCGTTGTTGCTCTGGCCGCTGCCATTGCGGCATGCCGTCACAATGGGTCGATCGGAGTCGAGGGAAACCTGAAAAGTGTCAAGGAAACACATAGTGTTATTACACATGCATGTATGTATGTATGTTTTGTACCTACTACACTGTACCTCCTTACAAGCAAATAAAAACAAAGTCGCCGTACACACCTGAGTCTAAAGTATTTTTTTCAGGCAATTTTCGCTGAACCTAGGGGTCGCCATTTTAGATTTTTCGACGGCACTACATTGGGCAATACACATATATATTTTTTAGTTGTTGCACTGGAATAATCGAAATACTTCCTTTGAAAAAATTATTGAATTTTGTAGAGCTTTAATTAACTGACATTAGGGTGGTAGGTTATGGTGATAAGAACTGAGATCTGGTGGCGTACTTAGGTGCTACCTCTGAAAAAATACTTTAGTTTCGAAGGTGTACGGTACCCTACACTAAAAGAGTTTAGCTACGTCAACTACATACATATGTTTCTGTCAACACATGATTTGGTTATAGTAACCGAATTTGGTTGTAGTTACCGAATTATGTGTTGAGAGAAATGCATTTGGCTGACTTTCTTCTGAGTGTAGTACATACTCGTATTCAAAAAGAGTGCATGCTCATTTTGAGTCCTAACCCCTAGCAGAAAAACTTTCACAAAAATACTTTTTTTTTTTGTTTGTCAAGTGAAACTTTAAAAAAAATAACCCACCTGGCTGCCGTCGCACTGTCATGCCGTCAGTCCAAGGAAGTAGTAACAAAAAAGGGAAAGATAAATTAAAAACGTTTATAGACAGAATTGAAGTAATTTAAAGTAATAATTGCAAAATTGGAAATTTAAAGTAATAAAGCATACGAAAGATAGACAGAGATGTACACATACAGAAATAAGATCTTAAATTTGCTTGTACACAGTTGGTTTTTGTGGACTTGCTGTTTAACAACATAACCAGAGGCCGGGTTGTTAATGTCTCTTGGCTGTTAAATTTATAATCCTGCCTTAGCATTGAATTTTTCCCAGAACTTGATTTCCATTAATCTACACTGTGCCCTTTGAAGTTCCTTTTTTAGAGGTTGCCCAAAGCGCTAAAAGTTTCTGATGTATTTTATATGGCGAAGAACACTTCGTGGAATCCTTGATCCATTGAATTTTTTGGGGGTTTTGGGTAACCCATAAACATAGTTAATAGTTATTAAAAAATTGTTAAATAAATGATTATGTATTGATATTGGAGTTGAATACCATTTCTACGAAAACATTTTTTCCCATATAAAATATATGGGAAACTTGAGCTAAAACGCTCAAAATATTTTGTATTAAAAAAAAACGGGTATATTTTTTCGATATAGAACAACACTAGGGGTGGGAGCATAGAAATTTTCTTTTAATTTCTTTGGACGTCCCTAGTGTACATTAGAGTGATCTAATTTTCATTGACTCTGTCCCATAGATCTGACTGAATTTGAGCGATGGACTAGGGTTTTGTTGACTTTGGTCTCCGTGTTCGGTATAATTTTGCCTATTTCCGAACATCTAATGAAAAAAAGTCGAATCTACTAAAATTTTACGATCTCTGTGGCAAACAGTTAGTCGCTTATGGCATCATCCCGTTGAAACCACATTTCGTTCACGTTCATATCATTCAAATCGGTTTTTATCGTTATGTAGCGCTGGCCGTTGACGGTGATGCTGCAGCTTAAAGTCCCGAAAACAAACTGTAACTTTTTGCAAAGGCATGGTGATGATACCCAAATGTTTACCGAATTGGTCGTCTCAGTGAATGGATAATAAACAACAGGTAAGAGAGACGCCAACACCAACCCTTCGAGTACAAACGGATCAGTAGCCTTTAAATATTTGAAACAAAAAGTTTAAGAAAAATATTGTACTCTAAATTAGCAGAAAGTAATTGCTAATAAAAAGAAAATCGTTTAGTG
>NW_016159380.1:1622-64676 GCF_001687245.7 Rhagoletis zephyria | reverse complement strand
GTGATTTTCGTTCGTCGATAGTGGGCTCTGCTACCGAGCCGAAAGTAGTACCTGTTGCTAAGAGTTATTCTTCGATTTATCTCCAGACTGACATTATTGGTGGTGTCCTTCACCACCTCAAAATTATGACTGTCAACAGTGACGTTTCGTTCCAATACTCGCAAATATAGTGCAGGACCGTTTCTTTACTTGTATGGAAGGCCCATTTTAGCTGCATGTGCACCAAATCACAGGGCGTGAAAATTCCATTTTAGCCAAAGTTTTAGAGATATCAACTTGAAATTTGCCATGATTTTTAAGAAGAGCTTAACACACATTTGCAAAAAGGAGGAAGGTTATCAGCCGTTATAACCATTATTTTTAGATTTAATTTCTTACATCATAAAGGATTTAGAAAAGATCAAAAAATAAATATTCAAATTGTAGGATTATTTTTAAGCAAAAAAATAAAAATCAAAACCTTCCCTAGATCTTGGTTATTGAGAAAGTTGGCAAATGTTTTATTTACTTTTGTTAATTTAGAGTATTTTTATTTTAGAGCTGTTTTTTTACATACATATAAAGGGTTTTTTTTTGATTTTTTTTTTTTTTTTTTAACATGATATTGCAAATAATATGTTAATTAAATTAAAGTTAAAAAAATCGGAGGTTTTAATTTTTTTGTAAGGTCAAAAGAGAAATGATGTCACTGAAAACTGAAAACGCTCGAATTCGACTAACCGTTCACTTTCGACTAACCGCTCACTATCGAGTGGTCTAAAAATCTCTCTAGCCAAAATTATTCGAATAGTGGCAGTTCTTCACCATAAAATGATTTTATTAGCGCGGTTGGATTTTCTCAATGAATTTAGGTATTAAAAAAATATAAAAACAAATGTTTATAAAAAGACTAGTAAAAAAATCGAAAATAAACGATTAGGCGACTAGTTTTTTGTGAGCGAAACAGTTAGTCGATTAAGTGAAGTCGATTATTTTTTTTTAACAATTTTATGCATTATTTTTTTTGTTTCCCATATCATCATATTTTAGTACACGTTTTGTTTTAATAATTTGCTCTACATCTACTAAATGCAGCATTGAGCTACAAATCGAGCTTTTGTTTTTCCAACTGTACTGTTACTTATTTAGTAGAGCAACGAGTGTGTACCGTATTAGTATGAAAAGTCTTCCGTATCTTAAGATCGAATTACCTGAATCATAAAATATATTTATAACTTTTTAACTTCAGTTTGCATCCACGTTTGTACTAATTTAAGCTAATTTTTTTTTTATTAAATAAATAGTGATTTTATATTTTTTTACAATTTTCTACTCGATGTCACTTAAACATTTCCTTCTTCATTCTCTTTATCCTTTCAACTCTTTTCACGCTTATCACAAGCATAAATAGTTTCCTCCGCCGATTATCTGCTTTATTTATTTCACTCCAAAGGCATTAAGTGAAAACTTTGAACTTTCCACAAAAGTTGCACCTTGATGCGCCAGAGACACAGCCTCCACGGCAGACGTCCGTTGTAGTTGAACTCAAAGGTGATAGAGTAAAAGTGAACAAAAAGAAGAAGAAAAAACTAAAATACTAATGGAAGTAGTTGGAGAAATGTTCTCTAATGCGCAGTCATTCAAAAGTTCGTATAACTCACCAGCCACCCCCACCTTCGCCGGCAATTCAACGCGCGCTGGTGCCAAATGGCGGTGAAGAGTAACTAACAAACGAAAGCGTTGGCAAATTAAGCGCAACCGGAGTAGATTTATTGGCCAGCTGAGTAGTGGATCGAATGCAAGTTTGCATTTGGTGACAGTTGATTTGAAGTGTCAAGAGTTGGATAAACAGTGTTATTGGGTTAATTAGAGAGAGAAATCGATTGATATATAAAAATAAATTTAAATTTAGAAAACGAATGACGTCAGAAAAATAGTAATTTATTAATATTTCTAACATTTCGCATCTTCTTCGGAGAGAAGCCTTTCAGCAACCCTGTAGATGAAAGTAATGGCGTTTTGGTTTCTACAAAATATGTTGGCTTTTCATAGCCCTCTCCTTAGTATTTGTGCGTAGGGGGCACTGAGAGTGCAACATTTTTCGGTAAAAAGAAAACGCTGTAACCTTTTCACTTTCTACCAAAATGCAGCCACCTCGGCTACATTTGTGGCTATCATTGTGGCTGTGTCGGATTAGCTGTGGTTCTTTTGGTGCAGATTATGTAGCTTTGGGCCAAAAATTTTCGTCGAAGAATAAAACTTATTGCTTAAGTTTGGTTGCATGGAAATGTTTTCTACTTGTTCTTTTTCTTGAAAATTTCCGCTAGCCAAATGTGCTTTTTGCCAAAGTTTCATCTGATTTCCGTTCATTAGGAATGCATAAGTGAGTTTGTGTGGTGAAGGCAGCGGCAGGCGAATTGAAATTTTAAGTTAAACTTTTTTCGTGTGCATGAAAAGTTATCGGTAAATAAATTAGAAAAGTAACTATTTTTAATTTGTTACTTATCTTGAGTGAAAATGATAAATGTGGCAATTTATTGGGTTTAATTTATTTCATGTTTGCAAAATTGGTTTTTAATTGGGTGTGGGAGTTACCAGATTTTTCTTTCTAGACATAGAATTCTATATTTATATATATAGTATATATATATATAAAATATATTACATACGTTCTCTGGTATCTCCATCCTTTAGCCGGAAGCATGAATGTGCAAATTTACCAGTTTTTTTAATTATTGGGCTAACTTGATTAACCTTTGGATGTTCTATGTTACAGCAAAACCCAGAATATCAGGCTTACACGGAGACCACATATTTTACAATTTCAATTGCCTAAGAGTCAAGTCTAGTAAAAAAACTTTCAAACTTGATTTCCCAAAATTTTAGTTTTTACGCATTCATCATTCTGTCGTACGGGCGACGGTATGATATGTTAGGTTATGCTATGTTATGTTATGTTATGTTGCGTTATGTTATGTTATTTTATCTTAAGTTACGTTATGTTGTGTTTTATTATCTTTTGTTATGTTATAATATGCTACGAGCTAAGTTCAACTCCCCTCTATTCAGCTCACCCCAACTAATGCTATTTCACCTCACCTCACCTTCTCACCTCACTTCTAACCAACTTCACCAACTTATCTAAACTCACTTCACTTCATCTTAACTCAACTCATATATTTCAGTGGAAACTTAATTTTCTGTGTGAGCATAAGTCAAAGTTGATGCATTTATTATTCTAAGGAGGATCGGAAGTCGTCTAGAGTACTACTTGTAGAGTGACGTAATTTAACTCATTGGCTTTACAAACATTTCTGTAGCGCACAGCTATCCGCAATGTTATTTAGTATGTCACACTCTATTTTATTTATTTTCTCATCCCAAAACCATACTAATCATCTCGCAATGCTCATACGTACGTAAGTATCTACCTATACTCAGTTACACTCCGCTCTAAATTGCTAATATGCAAAATATGCCGCGTAAAATTTAATAAAGCGAAATCCAAATATGCCCCACACCCACTGAAATCCGCGAGTGTGACGCAGCAAAGTGCAATAAACATGCTAATGCCTCATAAGTATACAAATTCATATTACTTGTCGTCCTCATAAAGGCCAAAGCCAACATAAGACAGCACGCATGTCATGTTAAATAATTTCATATTACACACACACACACACACACACCCACACTCAACCGCTAATGCACACGTACAAATTTAATTAACAACTCACCTGACTCTCGGTGATGCTTACGCCGCGTTTGTCGTATTTGCTGCTCTGCTTACGCGACAATAAACCGCCCGTTTGGCTGATGGCACCGCCACAAACGACAACACCACCGCTGTTCACACCGACCACGCCCACGCCCACGCCCACGCCCACGCCCACTTCAGGTGTACCAATCGCTAGTGCAGCTGCTGGCAACTGTTGCGCTGTTTGTGTCTGTTGCAGGTGATTTTGATGGTGATTGATGGTGGCCTGTAGAATCGACGACGGTGGATGATGATTTTGCGGCATGTGATGGTGATGATGATGGTTGAGATGATGATGTTGATGATGGTTTTGTTTGAGACTGTGGTTGTGTTGATTTGCATGTTGATGTTGATGTAGATGTTGATGTTGATGTTGATACATGCTGTTATGCAAACTCATGCTTTCGTCTAGCTCTTGCTGCTCTTGTTGGTGCTGCGCCTGCTGCTGCTGCTCATGCTGGGTAACTAAATGATGCGAAAGACCGTGCGAACTACGCCACAAAGCGATGGCAATTTTGCTATAAAGCACCTGTGAAGCAAATATTTTCTTTTTTTTTAACAAATTTAATGAGATTGACAAAATTTATTACAAAGATTTAAGTACATATATAGGTGCGTAATTCATTCTATGCGCCAGTTGGATGTATGTGTTCGTGTGGGTGTGTGAGTTTAATGTATGTAGGCTAGACGAAGTCACTAAATTGAGCACGAAAATATTTCAAGCAAAAATTCACCAATGTACTTGATGTATATTTAAACACACTTACATACATGTATGCGTACCGTAATACAGCTATTACTTAAATTCTATTATCAGAATCACAGTTTAAAGAAGAAGCTCGCAGTTTCCGCGGCCGATGGCTTTAATGACAGCGCTCGTCGTAATAAGCCGCAGGCGACTTACTGATTTCCTCTGGTATTTCTCTAATAAATTAAAGCATTTCAAGTTCTTTATCTGATTTAAATGTTTTATCTTTTTATGTGACCTAAGACACGAAATTGTGCTTCGAAAATTACAGGTTTATTCACCAAATAAATAATTGTGAACTTGAGTAACTCAGCACATTTATAGCCAAGAATTTATGCCCAGTTTTTAAATTACCATAAATTTATGTCCAACTTTTAAGTAATCAAATATTTTTTGTTTAGTCGTAAACTTACCAAGTATATACTAATGCCCAGTTCACAGATGACCATAAATTTAATTTTTTTACTTCTGAAGTGATAAAAAAAAGTTGCTCTTAAAATATTTATATAAATTTTTGCTTTTAATTTGTAAAATTTCTTTGCACTTCACTATTATTTGTATGTGGGTTGGTGCATTGGATTAATATATGCACATAAGTAGGCCGGAAAATCATAAATTAGCAACTCAAGAACTTAAGCCTCCAATGCTTGAGCCGCAGAGGCAAGAAATTTGAATGGAAAAAAGTAAAGGACGAGCGGACGACCTGACAAAGTTAACTCCGCTTCAAACATTTCTTACTTTTTTTTTTATGGTTGTGAAAAAGATTTTGTGATGTGGCGAAGTTAGTTGCTCAACACTTAATGCATATAACTAAAAATTTTTAATTTTTTTTTTTTTTTTGTTGCAATTTAGTCTCCACCTAAATTTTTCGATAATTTTTTATCCCATATAAGAGGTTCAGGAAATCTCGAATTTTCTCTAAGATCCATGCTGACGCAGTAATTTCCTCTCAGAAGAGAGGAATTCTAGTACAAGTACGAATAGCACTAAGTAGTATTATTTTCGTGCCACTGTCCGAGGGAATGTAGCCGACCGCTTAATCGATGCTTCTCTAAATGCAGGGGAAATCGAAAAGAGCATTAAGAGCCACCACTGAACTTCACGTATGCTTTTTTTTGCAGATCGTTTAGCAATAGTTGATCCGATCAAAGCCCCGTATAGCCGAAGTATCGAAGGTTATTTTAAAACCCCACACTAAGAAATATGTACACATATTTAGTGGGCGTAACTTTTTTCAGTGCAGGTTTTTGCTAAGTGTTAAGTGTCCCTGATATTTAAACGAAATATTTGAGCTAAGCTACTCACTTAGTTTCGGGTTCTCATAAATCTTAACTGTCAGTTTCCTATCCCTATTGTGTCATTGGTCATTCCTTAATGAAGTTATGAAAAAGTCTTTCAGTTGATTTCTCAATTGGGCCTGGAAATTACACAAAAAAAGAGCTTCAGGCAAAGAGCCAAAAGCCCTACCTTTCTAAGATGCATAAAACCTGCCTTGAACCTCAGCATCGAAATAAAACTGTGCATCGTTACACTTGTGTGTGAAGCGCGGCATTTATTCTAACTTACCGTCATCACCAGCAGCGGTATAACGTAGAGCAGTACGAAACTGATCATATCCAGTACCTTTGAGTTGTACATATTGCGATCCATCACACAGATTTCCTCCTCCTGTCCATCCTCAGTGTGAATATTTTTGATAGTTTTGCTAAAAAGGAATTTTGGCGTAGAAAATAGGGCTGAAGTGACCCAAACGGTTAAGATGACCATCTGAAAAAAAGAAAAATGTATTAAATTTGTAAGACTCTTCGAAAATTGAATGCAACAAATCATAAAAAATTCTACATTTAGCGAGCTGTTATTTGCAGAACGCCAATATTTGCCCCACATGTGAGCCAATGTATCTACTTAAATATATCTGTATGTTTAAATCAAATCATTCACAGGGGCATTGCACTTTTCGTGGATATTTGGGAATTAACCTTTATCCCCAACGAAAATGTGTATGTATGGTCATTATCATTTCAGCAGCACATGTCAAAGTAATTAGCTAAATTTCGACATACCTGCAGTTTGGCGTGTAATTTATTGCATAGCAATTAGCAGATCCCAACAGCAATTGATTACCATTATAAAGATAAACCTTAATTCTATAAGTCAATGGCTTTGTTGCTTTGTTGGCGTTCAAGCCATTACTGCTGTTTACCAGCTTGTATTCTTTTCGAAATTCATCAACTTCTATATTTTTTTTTTGTCTTATCAACACCATTTTCGCTTACTCAACCTCTACTAGGCAATGAAGAAATAATGAAGTGAACCGAAAATTTCACCAAAGCACAAAATAAGAAATTGAAAACATTAATCCAAGTGCAATTCTTCAATTAGACGCAGACATTGCTTGCAGGTGTTTACTCGCGAAAAACAACAGCTCAAATTAATAGAAAGAAATAGAGAGGGAGAAATAAATAATAATGAAGAAATTAGGAAATGAAAGCAGAAAACTGCTTTTCGATGGAAAAGCAATGCATACAAAATAAATATCTTTATTTTGAGAAGCTTATTTGGGAAAAAATAATACGTGCGCCAATTTGCAAATAAGTTTGAAGAGGAGGAGCAGAGTGTGTTTTTTTTTTTTAAGAATAATGGACAAACTGTTGATTGCAAATATAAGCTGTAAGAAAGTAAAATAGCGCACAATTTGGTACTGTAAATGTGTGCATAGAAAATCTATAGAAAGCTTTAAAAATCGTATATCGTGGGATTGGTCGCGCTTGGTGTATATAAAATTTAAGGAAAGCTTAAAAAGGCACAAAAACAACGATTTCATTAAGAAATAAACCTAGAAAAAGGATTTTTCGTTTTCTCTTCTAGGCAAAGGCAAAGAGACAGCAACATTTTTGTAGAAAAGAAAACGCCATAAAAACTAGAAGAAAATTAAATCTAAAATAATTTTTAAGCAAAAAAATAAAACCGATTTCAATTCTCATATAAAAATGTAAGGTTATCGTTAATTTCTTCATGATCCAACAATCGGATTTAAGCCAAATTAGAATGGGACCACCTGTGAGGTAACACCTTTCCTTTAAAAAAAGAATTATAGAAATCGGTTAACGTGGTTCAAAGTTATGTTATGGTTATGAATTGATAACCTTCCTCCTTTTTTGAAGTCGGTTAAAAATGTATTAAAAAACTCCCCTTACCGAGGACTCGAACATGGAAATTGCACGCTACTGCTTTGCTCACTCCGCCATACGACTGTTGGAACAGTGCCAGCAAATTGGTGTAGGTACATTCAGTGGCCGCACCACATTGTGAAAAGTTTTAACATACTATTTTTTTTTTTTTTGTTATTCAGCTTAAGATTTTTTTAAATATAGTTCATTGTTTATCAAAATACGTGTAAATTCAAGTTCTAGACTTTGTGCAATACTCACAAACAAATTCAACAAACTTTAGTAAAAATTTCGAGATTTTTAATATTAATTTTTGAAAAAGACCTTGGGATGCAGTTTGTAACCCATTGAATTAGAAGATCGTCGAAGATGTTATGCGTTTCTTCTATATAAAAGTAAATTTTGTTTATTCGTTATATGGAAGCAAAAGGGACAAAAAAATCGAAAAAAAAATAATGGTAATTTTATCCTTGCACTTTTTTCTACTAGAATTTAATTGGCTGCAAAACTGCGTACTCAAAATCTTTCTAAGAAATCAGGGTTTTGCAAAACATAGAGAATACACAAAAAATTAAAACAATCGAAAAAAATATAAGAATTAGGGTAACTGAAAGGTTAACAGAATTTATTGAAAGTTTTCGACATGAATCGCAACAAAATTCAGTCATAAAAAATTTTATCATCGAAAGTTATCAAGTTATCGAATGACCATGGTTTATAGTTATCGAAATGCATCGAATTCTTCGAAGTTTTTCAAAATTTTCAAAATATATTGAGCTATCGAAATTTCAAGGTTATATACATAAGTTATCGAGTTATCACTGCTTGTCAGTAGCTTTCGAAAAATATGGAGCTATCAAAATTAACCGACTGGTCGAAATTTAAAGAAATATGCAAAGTTTATCGAGCTATCGATTTATATCAAGATATATACATATTTGAGTTATCGAAATTTATCGAGCCCTCGAAACGCGCAGTTCTCGAAAATTATCGAAAGTAGTCCAGTTATTAAATGTTATTGAGTTATCGGATTTTAGGTTCTTGAAATTCATGAAGTTATCAGATTATCGAAATTTATCGACGAAGTGGAATGTATCGAGTCAATTCTAAGTCTTGCCAAATATCTTCAAAAATATACAAAATTTGTAGTCACGCTTTAGTCCCAAAGCAGGAGATTTTCCGGTTAGTAATTTTGTGCCTTATAAGTTAAACGACGTGCTAAGTTAGAAAACCTCTCCAAGGGTATTAAAAAAATACAAAAATGGTCGAATTTCGATAGTAACTGGTATTCCCAGTGTATAATAAACTTCAGATAATAGCTTTAAACTCAAACGAAGCTTCTAATCACTTCTACTTATATACTGAATTCGAGTATTTCATTTCGAAAAGCTATTTAATTTTATGGAATTCCCTGTTTAGATTAATCGAATCATAACTCGATTAATTACGAAAATACCATTGAATTATAATTATAACATTTAAGCATTGCTGAGAGTCAAACATTTTTTTCTTATCAAAATCCTACTAAATCTAGTTTCAAAATTTAGTAACATGGTAACACTGGTTTTGTGAATAACTACATATACTCCATTCCAAAAGACGAAGGAGCAAGGATATTACATTTCATCAAGACCAACTGAGTTTTTATTTGAATTGTAAAATTTTAGATTGAAATCGGAACACTTTTGAGGCATGGGGCGATATGAAGGCGGTTTATACTTGCTTTCTCACAAATATTTCCACTTGACTGATACATCAGAACGCCTGGTTTCTAAGTCCCGGCAAATAGCTACTAAAAGCCGTAGCAGGCTACCTACTAAAAAGCTTTCAAAATTACTTTTGAGTACACAAGCATTCATTCTAAATTTCTACCCCAAAACTTTTAACTACGCTTACGATAAGAAGTTCACTAAGTTGTTTAGCACTTAACCGATTAAATGAGCTGCATAAATGAAAGTGAAAGTAATTACAGACAAGTGGAATTATTCAGAAAGTGCAATATACTCATTTAAGCAAACATGTGAATTACTTACATATTTACTCATTAATTAACATACAGTGGTTTACGAGGCCATCCATGTACATATATACATATGTATATCATGAAAACGATTTTACTTAGCCAAAGGTAAATAAGGTAAATCGCTGTTGTTGAGTAAGTCCTCTTGCACAGTCGTTAGCATTTGTTTAAATATTTGCAAGCTTGTAAGAGAGTACCAGCATTCTCAAGATGTGAATTGATATGTATTAATATTCGCATTAAAGCCTGACGTGCTTATCACAATTAAATTAAAGCCGAATTAAAAACACTCAGTTGTATACATTATGGTTCGTTAAATGTTCATATGCATGTATTATTGCAGTACTGAATACAGAAATGTATAGGGGGACATCAAAAGCTTTTAGCCGAAGGGGTTACTCATACGACATGCGTGTCAAGTGGGAATTTGTAAATAAGCTATAAGGATGCAAGAATTGCTGTGTTCTATACGGACTTAGATAAACTTGTTGTTAAGCACTTGTACGCACATGCAGACATAAATATATATATGCGTATATATTCAAGAATTTGCCTATATTTTATTCTCCTTAGGCAAATTGCGTGCAAATAATTAAATCGACTTCAGTTACTCACTCCTTTCTTGCGTGTTTTTGCCGACAAATTGCACTCAATTGCCACTTTATTCTACATATTTTATGTAGTACAAGTAGCTCACTTCAGCTCGCTTGTTTTCTTTAAGGACAGCAATTTTTTATTTTTTTTTGTAAGTATTACACAACAGAGGCAGACTAATTGACTTTTTGGTGTTAAAATGATAGCAGACAGGAATGATTTATTGGCGAAACGCAAGTGATTGGCTGGGGTGATTGATTGATTGATTGGATATGTTGTGACCAATTTTTTTCTTTTTTAACTTGGTATGGGGTTCTCATTTTGCTGATGTTGAGTCGATTGGATTATAAAATTATAAGCTCAACACAAAAGCGTTTTTTTTTTTTAATTATATTAATACAAGTACATACATTTATAATGGAATAAGCCGAATAGCTTTCAATGTTTTACTAATAATAAGTGGTTTCTTATTGCTCATTTAAAGAAGTTTTTTCACGTGCTCAACGAATCCTAAGCGAATTAAGTTAAAGCACTTAAAGTCAAAAGCTAAATCATGTGGTTTATTATTCCGACTTTCTGCTAGGCAGTAAAAAGATTTTCTGTTGATTCCGCAGGGAAAGTGTTTGGTTTCGGGGGGTGAAAAAGACCAATTTAAGAGAAACCCAATTACTTTGCCACGCATGTCAGCAATCCCATTACCCGCAGCCAACAGCGAGTAAGTGATAGGAGCATGAGATAAAGGAAACGCCTTTAAGCGAAGGAGGGAAGGACATCTCCCTGCGGTAGCCCTTGCCTAACTCTTTTCGGCTTACAGTATATATCTCCAAACGACACCGAGAAGAGAGAGTTTTAATCCAATTATTTATTTTTAATTGCGTTTTTAAACATTAATATTCTTTTTAGTTATTAATAAAATTCTGTTTATTGCAATTAGGATATTGCTGGCAATATAATTGCACTACTTGCAAAAAAATTGCTTTTGTTCTTCCTCTTTCGTCAATTTTCGATTACAATTTTGTATCAATGCCATTACCTCGTTCAGCAATATCGATAACATATTTAATACTTTTAATCGCCTCTAAGACAACCAACTTTAAGGCAATTTTTTAGAGAATTCAATGCCCTACAAGAATATGCCTAGAATTTTGTACACAAACGGTTCAATAGTTATAACTTTTTTAATGAAAACAATTTTTTTTTTTTACATGTTATTTACATGGAAAATTTCTAATGCCCACTGACACCTTTTAAAATTGGCATAAACATTTTGCCAAATGCGAGAATTTTCTTCCGAGTAAATAGGTCCTTTTAAGGCCATAAATTTGTTAGGCTAGTTGTTTTGGATCACCCTAATTATATACGAAAATTGCTATTTTAAAGTATGTAACCAGATTAAATATTTATAACCGATAACAGCTGTACTAAGGTTTTATGTATTCTTAAGAAATATATGCAAAGAAGAGCTTTTAGCAAGAATTTTAATTACTTTTCATTATATCAAAATGGCATCTAGCTGCCACTTGAACCTACGCAAAATTCTTACTTAAGCAAAATGGAAAATTTCACGAGTATTTACATACATATATTTAAATTAAATTTATCATATTCCAGTCAACTATTTGATGTTAAAGAATGCTTGGCTCTTTTCACTTCAATCATTTTCATATTGCTAAAGCATTTTATTTTTTTTATTTTTTTGGTATTTTCTCTGTTATCTCCTCAGTCTTTATGGATCATTTGTCATCACGTTTTTTATTTTATTTTTCGCATTCATAGACGTCTATACGCTGATTGATATGACCGTCTGTAGCCTATCTGAGCCCGTCTGTAGCTCATCAATGGCAACAACAAAATTAAACCCACCGATTTTTACATAATTTTGTTCTGGCTCAGTCGGTCAACTAATACATTTTGAACGTGAATTGAAATATACTTATCGATTTGCATTGGCTTTTGTCTTCACAAATAAACAAAATGTGTTGTGACAGTCGATGGGCTGGCATTTGATTATATTGCTTTTACATATCTGCCTGATTTAGTTTCAAATTATTTACAGCAAGTCTCAAAAGGAAAGAAAAAAATACTCATTTCATATGCATTTACTTGGTAATAAAGCTTCTAAGAAAATCCAACATACATACATACATACTACATATGTACATACATACATACAAACGTTTTTTGCTTAGAGCTCAGTCAGTAGTAACGGCTATCCACTGATATTTACACTAAATAAATTTCTCCATGCAATTAGATGGCGGAATGAAAATTTGACGTAAATTCGGCAGCTCCACCTGTGAAATTTTTTGGCACACACACTAACTTAGCACGTACGTTAACCGTTTTATGCATGCGTTTTCATGACGCGTGCAAGCCAGCAAAATGACGCCATAGTATAAACAGCATTGTAATTTTTTGTATTTTCTAAGCACACATACATTTCTATTTCTATTGCATTCTATCGTCCTCCACACGCCTGCGAAATAGACCGCCGACGGCTGTTTGTGGCGGCGATAAATTTTGGAAAACGTGCCGTTGTGGTACTACGTATCATTCGAGCGGTGGGAACGCGATGGTAACGCCAGCGGTAATGATAGAAACGATGTCATTACCTTTGCCGCTTGCCATTTACGCGCCGCCTAGTTGAAACATTTTTTTGCTGTCTCTGTGCACTTGGTGTTGCGTGCCACACGTGTAGCTTCCCTGCAGGAAACTAGACTAGTTTATAACTAACTTATAACTACCCAGTATTCATTTAGTTGTACCTTTCTATTACTTATTTCCTTCCGCCGTAACTAACTTCTTTTGAAGGAAGATGGCCGCATAAAGGTTAAAACTGGTTTCCTCTGCATTAGACGTCAGCTAACTTGTAGCTAACTGCTTTTGGACATAAAGTATGAATAAAAAAAGATTTTTTTCATTTTATTTATTTACTTTACTTAACATTATATATTTTCCTATTTTTTGCGTGCTCTTTCGTAGGTGTTCCCATATTTGAATTCCAGATAATCAGATATAACACCAAAATAATAATATAAAATTTCGACCTTTATTTCATTTGTCCTGAATTCGAGAAAGCATCTGCGAAGTGCAGAAAAAAAGTATATTCAAATTAGTTTATGTATGAGGATATTTAAATAGAAGCTTGTTTAGAGAAAACAAACTCCCGTTAACGTCTGCGTGACTCCTGCACGACTTTACAACTCACTCAAAGTTAGTTTTGTCTTAGCTAATTAAATATTAGTTATTTATCGAAATCCCGCAAAAAAACTGATTATTTTTTATCAATTGATAATTGTTTTCTGCAGGGTTTGGCCATTTGCCCTTTCAGTCACTCAAATAAATGACCATGTGTTGATTTTTTAAATATTCTCAATGTTTTTCGAACTAAATATTTTTTTGTAATTTTTCTATCAAAATATCGTCCAAGCTTTAACCAAAACCATATAAATCACAGTTACAAATTTTATTGAAAATTCAGGAAAATTCAACAAAATTTCAACTTTTTCAACTGAATCTTTAGAACATTGTGGGTATGCAGTTTTACAGCCACCACAATTTTAGTTTAATGAAGTGCAAGTTTCAAAAGGCTAAAAAGCGCTTTGATTTTTGAAAAGTTTTTTTGTGAAGGATTTTTGCACTTTTTTCCATATAAGCATAAATTTCTTATGGAACAAAACGCGGGGGACCGTTAGTAATAAAATTTCAAAAAATCAACGCCAGTTTTTGTAAATTGCACTTGTTATATAAAAAAAAAACGAAAAAGTAGTTTAAAAAAAAAATCTCAAAAATCAACGCGCCAGTCGTTTGAAATTTGCACTTCATTAGACTAAAACTGCAAGAATGTTCTAAAAATTCAGATGAAAAAGTTGAAATTTTGATGAAAATTTTTTGAGTTTTCCTCAATTATGTATAAAGCTTGAAACTGTGATTTATATGGTTTTGGTTATAGCTTGGACGCTATTTTTATAGAAAAAAAAATTAGCTCGAAAAAGCATTACGATTAAAAAAAAAAATCAACACATGGTCATTTGTTTGAGTCACTGTATATATGTATGAGACTACATACGTTATATGTGTACATACAGTATATGCGTGTTGGAAAACAAGTGTGTGTGTGTGTATGCATACATATATGTATTCAATGTATTTTTACGTTTGTTCGACTTTTCAATTTTATTTTTCTCTTGGTGCCTTGTAAAGGCAATAGGGTGATTTGTTTTCACACAAACAAAATAGCATCCTCATCTGCAGAAAAACAAACTTTAGTCAATTGCTGCTATTAAAATTAATTTACTGCTACCACAATGTGCTACTGAAATTATTTTCCATTTGAAACTGTTACAGAGAGTCTATAAATAATTGTCTATAAATGATTATGTGTATGTTGAAAAATATACTGAAAAGAAGCCATAACTTCCAAATGTTTGGAAATAAATGTAAGGTATTGGTTTTATATAAATAGCATGATACAAAAAAAAGGAGATAATTTCACTTTGAAAATTTTTGACACGGCGAATTAATATAAGGCATTGGCATGTATTTTGTTTTTGCTTTGGCGGCATATACTGGCAAAATCTGTATGAGTGTGCGTGGAAATTCGAACAAAATTTTTCAATTTGACATTCGAAGCCGTGCGGCGAAACACATACACAAAATCAGCTGATCTAGTAACACCAACTTATATAAATTCGCCTTGATTTTTGACTTAAACCGGGCTTATTGAAGTTTCTACTTTTCGAAAAATTGCTCATGTAGCACTGCCATCTCAACAAATTATTGTTTTGGAACTTTTAATATTTTTTTTAAGGATTTTTTTATGCATTAAAAAATAAGCCTATTACATCTTGCGAGACATTACCACACTGAACCAAAAAACCATCTTTGGATGAAAGAAAGACCTTCCTTACTTTAAGGTCGAAAATTCTCCCGAATGAGTAGCTTTTATTTGGAATGTGTAAATACGTACACGAAAATATGCAACCGTGGATGTAATCTATCATTTTGAAGAAATATTGGGCATGAAAAGAGGATAAGACTTCTTTAGTGCAATTTCGTTCCCCATTTTTCTTCATTTTTATTGCTTTAATATCCTGGACAAAAAAAAAGTGAAAGCTAACAGTAGTTTAATAGTATTAGATAACCGTTTTGTTACAAAAATAAATATATAATCATTTATCAATAATATTAATATATCTTCTGTACTCGGCATACACAACTATGTATATGTATGTATGTATGTGTGTAAGTTCATTGTATGATTATATGTACAGATACATAAGTACGTATGTTCTCCCATAAAATAAAGCATATTGGCCAGTGTTTTTTGTCTGCGAACTCAGCAGATTGTGTGCGCGTCTATTCAAGCTTATGGAAAAACTTTCGCAGTTGCATACACAAATATGTACATACAAATAATACACTTGCGGCATTGACTGACTTTATGTAAACAAACAAATAAACACATTTCGGTTAGAAGTTTACATACATCCATCATCCATAGTTACCGGCTAAATATGGTAATGCGAAGAGCAAAAGGAATAAGAAAAATAATTATTTTTAGCTCAAGTGAAAAAAGTATTTTATGGAATATGAAATTATAAAATCTTGAAAAGGGTCTTTATCTTGGATTAAGGGCCGAATTCCACTAAAATATTTTAGCTATGCATTCATATTCACAGTTGTATGACATTCAATCGTTTGTGAAACCACGCAACCTCTTTGATCTGACCTATCTCAATTAAGTTTTGAGTTCATACACCAACTTTTTAAACTTACTAGATACCCTATACCAAGCCATACATTGTATTTATGTAGATGGCACTTGGCTGCCAGACTGTTTGCACATTAATAATACATAATCGTAAATATGTCTGCGTCTTTTCAGGCAGGGCGCATTAATGGTTTTCCACTATTTTCAATTAATTACGATTAATAGTGATGGAAATTTATCTGGTTTAATGCAAAAGCTGTTTATTGAGCATAAATTATATATTTACCGAATCACCAAACAAGGTAAGTGGAATGTAAAATTAATCGCAAATTTATTTAATGACATTATAAAAGTTTATGCTAATCGGGCTAGTAAAAACTAAGTGTTTTGTTAATACAAAATTAATGGAATGACTGGATATTATTCGATATACAATTTGCTTTTATTGATGACGGGGAATATTCTGATGGATAAAAAAGTCAGTTGAGCCCAATATCTAATTAGGAGTAAGTGGCAGGCGAAAAGCGAAAAAAAAAAATGTTATACAATTGACTTTCACACGCATTATAATTTATTAATTTATTATTTGTATGTTTTTTTTTTTCGTTATTTGCCTTTTGCTGCTTTCGTCGGGTATGATATATTTCGAAATGAATTTTCCAAACCAAATGTGATAAGGGATAAACAAAATCCTTTTATAATTCTTTTACGTTGCACCTACAATTTCCGAAAAGTTCGGATTTGAACACAAAGGTCACGAAAAATTCTTAATGGTTCCAGAAAAATCGCGAAAATTGCTGAAAAAAAAATCTAGGAAACTGCCAAAACCATACAGTAGACAGTCCAACGAGATTCTACCAGAATCAACTTATTCAATTGGCTCTAGTTTTTTAGATATTTGAGACTTAAGGTATCAAAAAACGAATTTTTAGCAAATTTTGAACTACTCTATGAATATATAGACGACGAATAGAATAGCTGAAATATTGTGCTTTTAGCTCCAAAGTTAAAAAGTTGAATCCTAATACATATGGAACTAAAAAAATTTTTTCTAAAATAACAGTTTTATTTTTTCTCAAATCCATTTAAATTTGTTGTATCTCAATTTACTTGTCAAATGTTGCTAAAACTCTTGAATAATTGGAAAAATTTAAGTACATATTTAAGTTGAAATGCTGTACCTTTTGGCGTTACACTCATTCGAAGAATAATAAATTCAAAATTTTACGTCTTTTGTGTTCCGTTGTGTAGGGGAAAATACAAACGGACTCCACCTGTATGAATTCGCGTTGCGCAATATTGTTGGTAAATTCTCATAACAAGATATTTTAATTTTTATGTAGAAAATTCCACGAAATCTACTTGTGTTAAAAATGCCTTGCTTAAAATGTAAATGGTTTTTAAAGGCCCAGTATACAAATTTGAGAATAAATCTTTAACATTCATGCCTACTGTGCGTATACATACACTGACGGCAAAAAGTATTGCCACAGAGGAGTTTTCAACAGTTTTGTTTTACTTTTTTCCTTAAATTTTTTATAAAAACATGGTTTATACTACCACAAAAAAAAACATATAAATATAATAAGCATTGTGCAAAACTCAGGAAAATCGGTTAATTTTTGGGAATCGTTTTTTTCTTTTTTCTTTTTAATTTGTGTGTATGGAACAAAATGCGTGAAGAAAATTACACAAATCAACGGTAATCAAACTTGCACTTTGTTATACTAAATTTTAATGGGCTACAAAGCTGCCTTATTCAAAAAAAATCTGATTAAATAGTTGAAAATTTTCATGAAAATTCATTGAATTTTCCTGAGTTTAAAAATTGTATTTTTTATTTTTTTATTGTTGTGGTATGAACCATATTTTTAGCGGAAAAAATAAAAATTAAATGTGTGTGAAAAGTTTTCTGTTCCAATACTCCTTGGTGTGAGTGTAAATATTTTTAGATATACTTCAGATGAACTTTAAGCATATTTTTTGTAAAAAGTATTTCTAAGCAAACAAAAACACAACTGACTTCAATGCTGTTTAAAAAATTCAGGAGTACCGTTAATTTCTTTATGAACAAATGATCGGAACTAAACCAAAGCCATTAGAAAAATATCGAAACGGTTCACGTGATCCAAATACATCAAAAAAATATTCCGATGAATTGATAAGCTTCCTGCTTTTTTAAAGTCGGTAAAAAATTTCAGGAAATAATAGCCCTATATTCTTCTTTGGCTTAAGTGAGCTGTTTTGAAATTCAAATTATTTAAATGTGTTCAGTATTTGGGCAGTTTATTTCAAACAAAGATAATTTATTTCAATCTCAAAAATTACAATTAGTCCAAATGAAAATGGTATGTAAAAATACTAAAATGTTTGATTACTCACCTTCAATCTGGCGGGAGTTAAAATTTGTTTGCACGCAATCGGGTGAACAATCGCAAAGTAACGTTCCACGCATATGACCACAAGTATGAAAATTGATGCAGTGTAGCTGAGCGAGTGCACGAACTGATACATGTGGCAGAGAAATTCGCCAAAGACCCAGCTGAGTGAAAAAAGAAAGCAAAAAGTTTGTTTGTACATAATCAAGGAAAAACAAATATTGAATTATACAAAAGTGCGAGTTTCTTAGCAACTATACCAAGTTTTTGATCAAAAATCAGGCGGGATTTTTTTTTTTTTCAAAAAACTCAGCTTGCAACGTATGTGATGTCAAGGGAAGTCAACCGCCAGGCAGCGTGTGAGTCAGTGATGCATCCAAATCACTTGTCACGTACAGCGCAACAATAAACGAGTGAGCGCACGCAACGCACACAACTCGACTAAAGACAAGTAGTCGTATTTTATGCATGGCGGATTAAGTTACACATATGCATACACACATACTCAACTAACCGTAAGCCAAGTGTAGTTCACCGGGAGCGCAGCGAAAGTGAGCTCGTGCGCCACTGGACACCATGCCGTATGCGCAATATTTAATTAACATAAATTCTAGCAAACGCAAGATGCATGTGCGTCCTCTACAAACAGTGCCAAAGACATAAGCAGGCAAATGGCAAAAGAAAAACAACGAATGGCAATGCATTCCACTGTACAAATACAACATATATGTATGTACACAATGTAAGAAAAAGAATTTAATTTGAGAAGGAAGTCGCATACATATGACTCACGTCACAGCAGCTGTCACCGCGGCAACATAAAACCAAAAAATAAAAACGAAGAAAAACTTTGAAGACAAGCTCCTTACATACATACATAGTTGTGTGCAATTTTGTTGCATTGCTGCAGCAGCGGCGACAAGCTTACATTTCTCATAATACGTAATTGCAATAGCGTCGCACTAATGCCAGCGGATGCCATTGTTGGCTGGCTGATTCTTGGAAACGGAGAAACAGTTGTGGCAGAGGAGAGTCGCAGCGAAGTAGTAAGAAAATCTTGCCATCAGAACAAGCCGCAAATTCGCGGAAAAAGTGTTATATGGAAATGCAAAACAGAAATATGAAATACGACAGCTGTGCGCTGTTTGTTTGTTCATCTCGAACATTAAATGTCTTTGCTTCAGCCAAGGCAGTTAAACGATTCGCTGTGCTACAAATGGCGTTTTTTTTTTTTTAAATTGAAGAAATCTTTTTGCAAATGACGCTACTGTAAACTTGTTATAGTTTCAAATTTATCTAATATTTTTTAAAACTTTCATTGATGTGAATTTTTATTTTTAGCTAAGGGCGGCACATCAGTTGACGCAAAATAATTCTTGAATTAAATATTAAAGCAAAAACAGGCGCATATAAAATAACGCACATGAAGACCTTTCACGCAAATGATGGTGAGTCCCTTGTGGCTCAGCTCCTTAAAGCCATCAACCACCATCATTCACCCACCAACTCAATTTTACTTTCTGAGAGCAGAAGTGGCCTAACACAAAATTATTTGTTTTTTGTATAATGAATTAAAAAACGAAGAATTTAAAAATAAAAGTCGTTCATTCTTTAATTTTAAGGTACATAGCTAAATAGCTTACCCTTAAATTAAAGAAAAGGTGACGTTTATTTTAAAATTTGTGACATTAGAAACTATCGTAAGAAGTTAACTATCAAAAAAATTGCGGGTTACGCCACTTCTGCTCTCATGGCCTCATATATAGTACTAAAAAGTACTAATTTAATATTTTTTAATGATCTCCGCCCAAAGATTTTATCTCAGTTCAGAAGCATTCGACAGCTGGACCTCGTTAAAATAAAGTTTTTATCATGAATCTTTTTTATGAAAAATTTCCTAAGACTATAGAAAATTCAAGGTTTCTTTTCAGATCTGTCGACACATTTAGGTTATTTTATGAAATTTCAAAAACCATGTTTCATCAAAATCTAAATTTTCGTAGCTATTACTTCCGGCATTTTTTACCTACTACACATCGATAAGTAGCATTTTCCCATTGAAGTGCTGCTTGCGTTCAATGTAATAAGGAGATACACTTCGAATGAATGTACACGTTTTTGAACTGTTTGAATAGGGCTCGTTTGGTATTACCTAGTCGCCTAAAAATTAAATCGGTGCGAAACTTGTCCGAGATCGTATACAGACTAAAAGCGTACACGCACTCCGATTGATTGGCCGTGAGCTGTCCTAACGTTCACAGCACTTCGCAGCCATACTGTGTGGGTAGTAATTGAGTAGCTTTATGAACTCCAAATGGCTTGATTATTGGTTCTAGCTTCCACCATACCCACAATGGGTACAGCCTCATAAATTTTTTGGAAAAAAAATTAGAATTAGAATTTCCACATGTAACATTTATGGACATAAATCAAGATTTAAAAAAAAAAAACGAAAACTTTGCGTGCCCGATTTTTTTTTTAAAGCATACTTTCCATGTCAACTTAACCCCAAAAATGCCTTAAAAATACCACAAATGCCATCATCACTACATATATGAGATTACCCTAAAAGTCGCAAATATGCGCCAGATTTTTTTGTTCAGAAATCGAAGGAAAATATTTCGGTCCATCAAAAGTCTCAAAATTAACATTTTATAAATTTTCGTTTTTCTTTCTCATTAGTAAGTGCTGTGTTTTCACAAGAACCTACAACAAAAACAAAAGTTATAAGAAAATCGCATTGCTTAAGTGAACAAAAATCTCCATCAGTTTTAGTTGAATAAATTTCTTTTGACTTTTGTTGCTTTTATTTTGTATAAAACTGCCAATTTCCTACAAAATTATAATCAACTTTTCTTATTCAAATATCATTTTCTAGGCTAAACCATTTAAATATGAAAATTTAATAATCAAAAAATTGTATATTTTCCCCCTAAATATCTAGATCCTACTGTGGCCATTCTGAAAGAAAACCTTAGGAGTTGCTCTATGTCCACCCCAGATGTAGAAAACCAACAATCTACATACATATATATAATGACCCGCCTTTCATACTTTTACCACGATAACATTTTTGGGGCTCCTTCTGAATCGTCTTTGCGATACCCAACTTTTTTTTATGCCGAACAGGATTCCGAACCTACAATCAGGGGATTTGAAAACCTCGAAAGTTTTCGAAGCTATTTTTGGGATTTCACCTTTTTTGCAACCTAGTAAACAATGGCGAATTTCAGATATTTGGCAGTTCAGTGAGAGTTTGTATGTACAGGGTGGGGGGACAAATAAGACCTACCATCCATATTTCATAGGTCCATAGTTTGCCTAGCAGTATGCGCAGTCGCTCCATCTTATTGTAACTAAAAATTAGAATGCTGTTCTTTAAGAAGCCCCAGACTAGTTCGCCGCGAAAACTTTCGACGCGAAAAGCGTCTTTCATACAATTGTTGACAGTTGTTTTTCGTGGCTGAAAAAGTTTATTCGAGCTTTTCGAGCCATTTTCGAGTTTAAGGAAATCCCCTAAATATGTATCATTTGTAAATATAGCGTTCCGGTAGTTAAAATGGACCACTCGACTGCCAACCCTGCAATTGGGCACCCGGGGGTTAAGGAGAGTCGCTAGATTCGACAACCTCGTGGCCTATAATAGTAAGATTGTCACCAAATCTGGGGTTACCTCGTTATATTACGCTTCTTTTGCAACCTGTAAAGCGTTTGAAACCCAGCAAGGTTTCTTATTACATTATTATTTTTTACAGTATATGTAAATTCCATTTGAAACTGGGATATTTTGCTTAGTTTATTTAAAGGACCAAGTAGTGTAAAAGTTTGCTAAGACATCTCAAACCAGCATTAGTATTCACTTACTGCAATTACCCTCATTTCACACACACGTGCATGCATATATATATATATATATATCTCCATGCCAAATATCTCCTCCTCTAACTGGATATATTTCTTGCAAAATACACAGCAGCATCTGCTGGAACCTTGCTCAACAATGACACTCTAAACAACTTGATGCCGCCTATTGGTAGACAGCCAAGAACTCGAAAAGCATCATAACGAGCAAACGATGAACAAATTTGATGAATGGTAAAAAGTTGAAAGTCTAAGTTTCCTAGGCCCGACTATGGAAAGGATAAGTAATATAGGTTTTGATATTTGTGTCTATTTGTATTATTTAATTTACTAAGTTTTCTGAAAATTTCCTTTTCACATTAGCAATCTTTTTGTTTTGTTTTATGAGAAAAGTTTATGTCACGCCACATGCCAACAATACGTTGATGATGCAAATATTTCATAATTGAAAGGCAAATTCGCCATCCTTATCACAATGCAACCCTCGTACATATCGAGGGCTTATATCCAATACCCTCTCTCTGCACGTTTCACAAAAAATGAGATTCTGGTATAAAAATCCACTTAAGGCTTAACTGTCATCGGTGATATTAATGCTGACCTTGTCCAACGCTTGTCTTGCTTTACTACTAAATTTGCAAAATCGGAATTAACATCAGAGATGACAGGTAAGTCGCAAATGGGTTCTAACATGACAAAGTAGTTTTTGTGCAGAATGCGAATAGAGGGTATTAAATATAAGCGCTGGATATGTAAGTATATACAATTATATATCCATATATACATATGTACGAGTATATCAAATTATCTACAGCTATAAATTTACGCAAATGCGTTTTCACGCACATACATACATAAATACATACATAAATACATCACTATTAGCATCATTGTCGTCTTCACTCTTTTATCAGACGATACCGAAAAGTCTCATACGCTTGAATGCCATGACAAATGTTGCTCATCCGCCATGCCGCCACAAATTGGTTAGCGAAGTAAGCAGATTTATGCGCTTCGTCTGCGGCAAATGCGATCGTTTGAGCAATAAAACTGTCGTTCATTTGTCGGTTGAATAGCATATGGGTTAAGCTAAATTATATTTATGTACATATTTGTGTACTTATTGTCGCTAATTTTATATGTATACGTACATTAGGACGGATTGATTTTTTTCGACATCCTTCCTGGTAGACTTTGATTCTATATTCGACGGATAAAATTGCTTTAAAGTCAGTTTCGAAACACCCACCCGCTTTAAATCAAACAAAGAAGCTAACTTCAATTAATACGAAATTAATATGAAGATATATTTTTACTAAATTCTTTTTTTTTATTTTTTGTTTTCATTCGTTTTTTTTATTGCAACTAGTATATACATACATACAAAATTAATACTAACAAGCAATTTGTATCGAGTAAATTAAAAGATAAAAGAGAAGCTTTGTGTATCTTATACACTTGTAGACAATTACACACACAGCGCAATTTAGCGTCTAGCGTAATACCCAAGTATTTCGCTTCGTTGACGTGTGGAATATTTACCTCATCGATGTAAACTGGTTTGAATGAGGAACGTTTTAGAGTAAACACTATATGCACAGATTTAGTGTTGTTTAGTTTGATGCGCCACTTTTTAGCCCATGTTACAACAGAATTGACGGCCTCTTGAAGTTTAATCGTTTAAAGTAAACGTCTTTTCGAGATGCTCGGCAAACAACCCGCTTTTTGCGCGTTTGTTTTCGCTCACTGCGTCTCGCTGATTTTGATTGGGGCAACGTGTTGAACTGGTCTCTTGAACATTTTGGACGCCTTCCACAAGGGGTAATCGGAGCTTTTATCGGCTGAAAGGCCCATCAGGAAGCGATTGAAGGAGTCATTTTTAAAAGACTTAATTACCATATGCAATTGTTTGATGACTTTATTTAATTTTGACTTGTTTGCTGGAGACCTAGTTTGCTGCCAACGACGTCGGAACTTCCTCTTTACAGATATTAAGCTTCTTATATACGCAGGATATGTTTTCCCGTGGGAGGCTAGCATTTGAGCGGGCATACTATTCCACGTTGCCATCTGTATTTGTTGTGTAAACTTCAATACCGCATCATCAAGCTCATCAATGGAATCAATTTGGTCATTAGGCTTATCTAGTTCTTCCATCTGCATTTGGAAATGTTCCCAATCAGTAAATTTATTTACTAACTTTAATGGATGTTGATTTACTGCTGGATTTTCAGAAATGACTAGTATCACGGGTGAATGGTCAGAATTAAGATGCAAGCCTTCAGTGATGGTTAAATGGGTTGCAGAAACGTTTTTGTAGACAAAGAAGTCGATTAAATCAGGAACTTTGCTTATGCACGTTATTTTTTTCAGAGAATTTATATATTCATTCATTATACTTTAGTAACTATTACTCTGTATACTAACTTCGTGTTAGTTATAAATAGTTTCTATTAAAATTATGGAGCTTGAAATTGACTTTAGAGCTATTTGATGTTAATTCCGAATCTGATAAAAATGATGTCGAAAAAAAAAATGTTTTCATGCAAATTAAACCATCCTAATGTATTTACATGTATTCCTATCTTCCCAGCAAACATTTGGAGTCATAAATGAGGCTTTAAGGAGTCCTATTTCGAAGCCTTTACGCTCATAATGAGCTCATTTAAGAATCCAATATAAGGGTGTTTCCCTTCTTACGAAGGTCGGCAAAATGACATTAATACCTTCAGGAAAGGCTTCTTCAAACTAAGACTTTTTTGTAGCTGTATTAGAAGGTCTTCACGCTGCTTTGTTTTTAAAGCAACGGAGGTTAAATTAAAGGTAGCAAACGTAGTAAGCGTTTCGGTGGAAGCCTGATGACATAAGTTATGACCAAAAGTTATTAATTCACTAAAACTTCTAATATACACCCTAATCTACTTGAATAGGCACACTTTATTCCCTTCAATGTCCCAGTTATGTGTGTCTGGACTTTTGGGGCATCGGAGAAGCTGTGAAGAAAATTAGTGAAAATGAAATAAATATTTCGGTGACTGAAGTTTATAAGCCACTTTTTATCAAACTAAACAGAAGTAGGCTTACAGGGTGCGTCAGATATTTGGTGACACTCACATATACATATGTGTGAAATTCCGTACATATACGTTTTTTTTTTTTTTCAATTTAAACGTTATGTACTTTCACTTGTATCGTTGCCATGCGTGCGAATTACAGCAAAGCTCGATGACAGTTGCTCGAATCCTTCAGATGTTCCACATGCATTGCGAACAATGTTTCCGGCGATTGTTATGGTTTCGGTAGTTGTGAGCAAGGAAGGCCTTCGCGTAAACGCTTTTGCATATGTCGAAGTTTAAGAAGCAGTTATGGAACCCTGGCTAGATAGTGTACGTGGTGGGAGGCTACTCGTAAATATTCCAACAGAACTCTGTTCCTTCATACATGGAATTCTGGCAGGTGATTCTTGCTCAAGCTGGTTTTATTGGATTTTCTAAGAAATATACGAATTCTCAAGTTCAAAAATCGGTATATCCTCAAATACCTAAGGCTCCTGTATTTTATGTTCACTCTATGAATTGCCATGAGATGATATTAGAGCGATGATAATTTAGTTTCTGAAATATGTTTTCACTAAAGATGGCAGAACGAAAGGAAAAATATGTACTCCTTAATTTAGATGAAATCGAAGCGGATAAAGCAATTTGCCTTTATCGTACTATCTATTTATGTTCTTTGCTGAAGACATACGCAATTACTTATTACAAAAGAAAACCAGAATAGATTATCGCATACTCATACATGCAAACAAGCACATCTCTAATTTGGCCATCCATTTTCACACAATTTACAATTTATCTGTGATACAAAATTGTTGCAATTTAATGAAATTTTGCATGCTACGCAGCAAGCAGTAAACTCTCTTCCACGTCAACATCCATGCGGAAATCCCACACACAAATCATGGCCTTGACGACAACAATTAAGCCTCACAGATAGTTGAACGCTTTGATGATAATGTTTTCGGAAAATTTTATAACATCTCAATGGGTACCGCACGTACCACAAAGTCGCTTTTAAATTTTGTCATTTTCATACGAATTTCCATAGAAATGTTCTCATTCCACCAACCAATGACATGTAATTAATGGGCTTGATAATGTGTTGTAAGTAAGGAAATTACAAAACCATACAATGTCTCCCGTATATGTATGTACATATATGCGTTTTACGCGCATGTGTTGTACGTGTGGCGGATTCTGCATTAATTATGTGTTGAATCCTTGGAGATTGTCCGCAGACAGTTAGTAAAGCGAATGAAATTGTAGATGTTTGTTTGTACATCTGTTTTGACAATTAAATCCCAGATTTTCTACTAGAGAAGCAGCTGTACCTTTAAGTCGCTTAAAAACTTTACGTGGAATGCAAATGTCTGTAAGGTTGCTTAAACAACTTATTCAAGCTGAACGGAACTGCAGTAAGTTTTGCTGTTATTTGCTTTAATAAGTCCTACTTGTTTCGTTTGGGCGTTCTATATTGCATACTTTCGGGCACTATGTGCTAAAACTCGCCTCAGCAGCTGAACTACAAAAGTCATGAAGTTTCCAATGTCGAATCCTTAATAAGCAGCACGGCACCGCGCCAGGTTTTGCGGATGAAATTTCAAAAAGCTTTGTGTTGTGCATACATACTTACGCCAGTTGTGGCTTTCATCAAAAATTTTAAGCTAAAAGCATATGCAATTTCCCTAACCTCTACCCGATTGCGCTGTGTAATAAGAAAAACATTTCACACAGTACATATGTAGCTACTTTTAGTTTTTCTTTGCACTTTTTGCATTGTTGCTAAGTCAACTTTACACTGATGTAATGGAGCTTTCAAAAGTCGATTATTACAAGAGCCCAATAGAGATTGTATGCAAAGAAAGTAAATTACAAAAAAATAGTTACTCAACACTAACATGGCTTTAATTCTACTTGACGCTTGTACATTAGGGTGGTCCATAAAACAGTAAAGTTCTATACGGAAAAATATACCTCTATTTTTTGTGTTGAAGTCGAAAAAAATTTAGAGAGTGCTCGAAGCGCTCAAAGTTTCCCTTATATTTTATACGGGAAAAAACAACTCTTCGCAGAAATGATATAGAATTCTTGAAAATAAATATTTTTAAATCCGAAAACTCACAATAATAATACGCAATTGCTCATTTAACCATTTTTTAATAATACCCAATGGTTTATTTAACCATTTTTTAATACTAAAGATTTTTATTTATCCCTTCATTGCATTTTCTAGGGGTTTTGGCTGACCTAGGTTATACTTTTTCGGTATATAACCATCCTAGTGGTGGCGGCATTAAAATTCCGACTTTACTGTTTTTGGACCACTCTAATGTGCATATGCATGTGTATTGTTTTATTTTAATTTTTCATTTTTAATTTTTCGTTTTCGGGTTTTTTTCCGCAAACAAATCCGTAGTCAATCAATGCCTCAGCCAGCAATACGCAACCAGCTGTTGAAAAAGCAAGCACAACATCGAACAGAGTGCAAATCCTTCGCAAGTAAACATACATCCATACATATGTTTGCATGCAAAACACACGCGCACAGCAGGCGGGTAAATATTTGCAAATGATTGCATACAAACAGGCGCATACATTCAGACATATGTACATATGTAAATACAAGCATGTGTGCGTTTGTGTGTACGGCATACTTTGGTATGCTTAATACTTAAGTCTGTAAATACATATATGTACGTATTACGTAAGTAAGTAAAGTATATGCAACCGCTTGTTCGATTTCAGCGAAAAGTTTTAAATTTAATGATGAATTATGTAAACGCTTTGTGGCTTTTCTCATTACGACACTGCGTCGGCTGGCGCCATTTATTATCATTGTCGTTCAGAGAGTCTCTCTCACTTGAGTGACTATATTATTTAATGATATTGAATCACTCATGCGATATTGGATATATTTACATATTAACATGCACATACTATATTTAAAAGCAAACGGAATCATTGGGATTGCTCGTTTATTCAGTCGGGATTGACTTTTTGATATTATCATCACATAATGTGGGCATTCAAATATATCGCATATATGTTTATTAGACTGGTTAAAAAGAATCGATTATTTCTTCTTTTTTTTTAATATGAAAAATATGTGAAAAAGGCGCCTACCAAAAGCGTAGCCCTCAACATTAGGATTTAGTGGTCGCTCAGCGCGAATTTCTATTTCCCATAAAAGTAAATAACACAGGAAATTTTTTTTTAATAGTATAACCGATTTTCATTGTACTTGGTTGATATATATTCAAATAATTGGTACAACTACTTTTTTAGTGGTCCCATTATTATCGCATATTGTGTAACAATTTTTTCCATATCGGCCAAATTATATACGCGACGATAATCATGACAACATGATCACACTAACGTGCTTGATTAATAATAACAATAAACAAATTGTCCAATTTGCTCGCAATTTTTACAATTTGATTGTTCAATGAGTCAATGAGCAAAAGAGTGTTCACATTATCGGTACAGCAATATTAATTTTGGTTGCTTATAGTCAGCACAATTTCGGCTTATTTCGAAAAATTGTGTTTGCTACCACTATCAGTAGATGAAATGCGCTGTGAATCGGCCCATTGCGCTGGTAATGTGATCTTAGCTTAAAGTCAAATTTGTACATTTTTTATATTGCGCTAATGGTACAGAATGAAAAATTTAGGATGACAATTTTTTTTTTTTGGAATTTCTATTGAAAAATTTGAACAAATTGTTTTTAGTGACGGGGATAAAGAAAAATATTTGTACATGATTTGGATGCAATTTGCAACAAATTTGGGGCAAATACCCAATAGTATGACCCTGGCTTAAATCAACATATGTTCGCGCGACATATATTTTTGAGCGAATTTGATGGCTGTACAAAAATTCTATTTTGATTTTTGCATAAATTCACTGCTCCAAAAGTTATTCAAGATTGAATTCGAACGTATACCAAATTTAACTTCTTTAATTTTAGGCAAAAGGTTAGAATTTATCACCGAACATCATACAATATTTATTAAAGCTTTTATAATTTTTGCTTTTCTTTGAGAAAAAGATCGTTTTACAATTTCTGCTCCCACATATTGACAAAATTTGGGTATACATTTTTTTATTATTTAACTCTAATTATTTTGTATAAAAGTATAGTTTATTGATTGACAAAAAAAGTTTAAAAGTGGATGCAATCTTTAAAAAATATTCAACAAACATTCGTAAAAATTTCGAGCTTAATGGGCTACAAAACTGCATAATCAGTTTTTTTAAAAATCGATTTGATAAATTTAAAATGTCGATGAAAATTTCTTGGTATTTCTTGCGTTCACCCGAGTTCTGTATGAAATTAAAAAACACGGATTCTTGCGGTTTTTGATTTTGAATGAAAAATAAAAAAAACTTTGGTATGGAAAATATAATTGAATACAAGGAATTTTAAGCAAAAAAAAAACCGACTTTAGCTCATATAAAAAAAAAATATATATATATATATACATATACATATGTCTCATGATCCACTGATCGGATCTTAACCAGATTAGAATGGGACCACCTCTGAGACACTACCTTTCCGATGCAAAACGAATTATCGAAATCGGTCGTGGTCCAAAGTTATGCGGTAACATACATAAAAATAATAATAAAAAAATAAAATTAAAATAAAAAAATATTCCGACGAACTCATAACCTCCTCCTTTTTTTGAAATCGGTTAAAAATATTCAAAACATCAAGGTATGCATATTTTTTACGTTGACTGTATATATNTCCAAAGTTATGCGGTAACATACATAAAAATAATAATAAAAAAATAAAATAAAAATAAAAAAATATTCCGACGAACTCATAACCTCCTCCTTTTTTTGAAATCGGTTAAAAATACTCAAAACATCAAGGTATGCATATTTTTTACGTTGACTGTATATAGAAATCACTTTTTCTAAGAAAATTAAAAATTATAAAATTTCCCAGAAAAATTTTATTATAAGTAATGATTAGTTTTGCCGTTTTGCCGGAAATTAAAAAAAAAACCGTTAAATTTGTTATGTGTTCGAATTTAACCGTGAACATTTTTTGGAGAAGTGAGTTTATGAAAAAATCAATAGACTTTTTATTACAGTCTTCAGTTTCTCTGTCCCGAAAATATTTCACAAAGGAAAAATATTTTTTTTTTCAACAAGTCTAATGCTTATGCGATTCACTGAATTTTGAATGGAGTGGGAAACNGAAATTAAAAAAAAAACCGTTAAATTTGTTATGTGTTCGAATTTAACCGTTAACATTTTTTGGAGAAGTGAGTTTATGAAAAAATCAATAGACTTTTTATTACAGTCTTCAGTTTCCCTGTCCCGAAAATATTTCAAAAAGGAAAAATCCTTTTTTTTCAACAAGTCTAATGCTTATGCGATTCACTGAATTTTGAATGGAGTGGGAAATAAAATTTAGGTTTGATTTTATACTCGCTGTATAAAATACTATTTCGATCAAACATTTTTTTCAAACTTTTTTATTTTTTGTTCTTTCGAAGACACTTCAAAATTATAATAATAATTATAATAATTTATGTGCTTAAATATTAGTTGTTTCAATCTAAATTTTCTGTACTAAAAACAAATAACAAATTCGCCTTAAAATATTAGGCTACTCACCTATCTATAAGATAAATTGATAGATTTTGCATTACACAAAATAGCCCCACACAAAAATCAGCCAATGCCAAATTTGCCAAGAAAAAATTGGTTATCGAACGCAGGCGGCGCGATAGGGTTACCACGAGTATCACGAGCAAATTTCCTGCAATGGAAGAAAAATGTAAATGTTTATTAATTTTTTTTTTCGTACATTTTTTTTCGTAAATGCATACAATTTTTTAAATGCAGATTTTTCACTAACTAAGCCTGAGTTAGTAAAGCAGNTCGAACGCAGGCGGCGCGATAGGGTTACCACGAGTATCACGAGCAAATTTCCTGCAATGGAAGAAAAATGTAAATGTTTATTAATTTTTTTTTCGTACATTTTTTTTCGTAAATGCATACAATTTTTTAAATGCAGATTTTTCACTAACTAAGCCTGAGTTAGTAAAGCAATACAAAAGTTAACTTGGACTTCTTCAAGCCAAGCTGTGTATGAAAATAAGAAATTTCCATCGATTTTTTTTTTTTTTGTACATTTACGCAGTTAATTTACTCAGCTTGGATTAACATAAATCATAAGCCACATCCTGCAAGCAAAACAGTTTTTAAAACAAGCAAAATGCCAGGCGAGAGGGAGAAATCAGCATATTTGTCGGCGGCATACACACAAAGAATTATAATTAGCAAGGCAATGTGCCGCAAAATCACTACTAGCCTTACTAGCAGCCTTACTTGACGCAACTGCCTGCTTCACNAGCCAAGCTGTGTATGAAAATAAGAAATTTCCATCGATTTTTTTTTTTTTGTACATTTACGCAGTTAATTTACTCAGCTTGGATTAACATAAATCATAAGCCACATCCTGCAAGCAAAATAGTTTTTAAAACAAGCAAAATGCCAGGCGAGAGGGAGAAATCAGCATATTTGTCGGCGGCATACACACAAAGAATTATAATTAGCGTAAACGAGCCAAAACAAAAAAGGAAGAAGTGACTCGCAAGGCAATGTGCCGCAAAATCACTACTAGCCTTACTAGCAGCCTTACTTGACGCAACTGCCTGCTTCAGCAACTACGCAGTACCGAATACCGCGGATTCTTGTGCAACTTATTTTACAGTAGCTTCACTAGTTCATAATTACATGAAAGCCAAGTGGACAAAGTGGATTCACTGTTGTGAAATTGAATTCGCCGTGGTGAGTTGCCTCCTTTTGCAAAATAAAATAATAGCCACTGAAATTTACAGAAGGCGCAATTCATGCTTGGCAACTACAGTAAAAGAGAGGCAAATGCAGTTGCTGCATGCTGACTACGTAAGTAGTACTTAAGTATACTTTTATGTATCTATTTATATTGCAATGTTGTTGTACGTATGCACGCAGGTATAAATAAGCATTTAATGACAAAAGTTTTCCAATTAAATTTCATTAACTACGTCAGTCAAAAAGTTTTTCACTTGACGCTATTTTCATTGTCACAACCTTGGCTTTGACTTGCGCTCCTCTTGCGGCTCACTTAAGCTCTTGAGAATTATGAACTTGTTTTGACAAAAGAAAATTAAAATTCACGCTAAGAAACAAGTTGAAAATGTAAATAGTTGTAACAATAATACTAATTATGCCAACCAACTGTGTAGGTAAGTATAAAAATTGTTATGTTAATGGTGAGTTGGCTGAATCGAGTGAGAGCTTGTATTTGCTTTTTTTTGGCATTGAAAAACGTAACCTTGACCCATGGTTCGGATTTTATTGTGATGATAAAATTAAAGGCGTAATTGTATGAAATCATGAAGAGATCGAAGAAAGTCGGGCTAACAATGAGGTGTCCTAAATTAACAGAACAGAATAGGAATGAAATGAAATGGAATGAAAAAAATGCAGCGAAACGAGATGAGCTCAAGTGAAATGGAATTGAAGGTAAACCAAGTGACAGAATGAATCCTATTGGGATGAAATGGAATAAAAATAAAGGAGTTTAATTAAATAGAATGGAGTCGATGCGAATGGTCGGTTTCCCACTAGAAAATTTGTGCGACCAGAAAAACTCTGTTTGTAGGCAAGAGAGGCATTTCCACAACCACTCTTACAGATTTTGACAGTTCACGCCGCAGAAGCAAAAAAAAAACACATGTAAATTTTGATTTTGTAACCCTGCTGTCACCTTATATTAGTTCACCTTGCAAGTACCGAAATTACTCATTTTTTCATTGTCACTAAAAAAAAAATCATAATTTTTTTGTAATAATGTGAAGTTTCAAGAGTGTACAACCAAACTAAAAAAATGGCACCATGCAGAATATCTGTCGCAGCTGTTTTGAATTTCTTGAAATTTTACAATTTTTTTTTAATTTCAATAATTTTACATACTACAAAATTTTAAAATTAAACGGTGAAAATATTCTTTTTTCCAAAAGGAACGAATCTAGTGTAATAAAACTAGTGTGCCACCAGATAAAAAAAAATTAGATTGATTAAAAGATGACTTTTTTTTTTGAGAAACTAAAATTCCATTATAACAATTTTTATTGACACACTCGAAATTCATTCTAAAATCGTTAACCAAATGAAGAAAGTAAAATATATGTATGTGCATAAAGAATATTTTTTAGAAAGCTTCCACGCCAATATTTAATTACTTTTAAATAATATGACCTTTAAGTTAAGGCGTGCGAGTAAACGAATTTTTTACTTTTTATAGTATATCTTTTTTTAAGTTTTCTTTTAAATACAATGAGCAAGATTCCATTGCGAAATGGAATGGAATCTTGCTCATTGTTCAAAACTGAAGATAGTGGTGCATCGTCTTAGATAAGTGTGCCACCCTTTTGGACCAAGTTTTCATCCAGTATGATACCATGAAAATAATTCTTCTGCCATTCTACTGTGAAACTGGAAAGGAAGGACTCTTCTCTTCGGACCGATTTTCAAATGTTAAATTAAAGAACTATCTAAAATAATAATTTTTGTACATCCTTTATGAGTTTATCAGTTTTCCTAAGCCTAATGCTGGATTTCCACTATGCATTAAATGGCGAAAATTGTAATGACAAAGTTGGGCATTAAAAAATAATCGTGTCATTACGTTCAAAAAATAGACACTAAGTTGATTTCCACATGATATTTTTTAAATGGCATGAATACCATGACTAGTGGAAATTCGGCATAAGAATTGGCAGATGAGAAAAAAAAAGAGTGCGAAATTTGCAACGATAAAAATGTACACTGCTTTAAGTCGTTCTCTAGATTCTCTAGGCAGCCACTCTCTTCGCTTCTCCAACTTGTTGACTTCAAATTTTCCAATTCACTTTACTTTCGCGAGCGAGTAATCCCTCAAGTTGGCTGCAATTCATCACTAAACTATCAGTCAACGTGAGTAGCTGAAAAAATTGTTTTCCCCCTTTTTAGCAGCGATCTGTGGCAATAACTAGCACAGCTACTGTTGAACGGCGTGGCCATAAAACACAAATTAAAATGTGAGCCACGAAAACCGAAAACAAAAAAAAAAAACAACTACCAAAGCAACTGTGTGAGGAATGGAGTGGGTTACAAGTTTCGCCACATCTGCATACTGCGATTGATTTACGGTCATGCCTAGAGTATTGAAGTGCATTTACGTATACGCAAGCAGTTATTTTTAGCTTGTAAAAAATGTAAAAAAAATAAAAAATTATAAAAAAATTTTTCGCCAATTTAGCAATAACTAGCATGTACCTCGCTGCATACCCACGAGACTTGTCCGGCAGTTTTGTGACACTTCGCATGTTATTTTTTCGATTTTGCTGTTGCGCAAACTTTTCAACTTTCGGAAATATTGTCAAAATTTTTATTTTTACTTTTGTTTCTAATTTCTGGCAATGTCTCAGCTACCACGCCGTTCGCACGACTCGCACAAATATGAGTGCACAATGTGCTGGGAGTCAAACCATGTGTCGGGATTAGATTGGCTGCTGCTGTCAGATGAATTTATGGCATTCAGCAAAAATGTTACCCCAAAAGCTCTGCGTAAATACTTGGGCAAACAAGTTTTTTCTGCTCGCTGCCGCTTAGATAGTAGCACATTTGTCGTTGTTGTTGGCATTGTAGCGCCACTTATTGACTGCAAAATTGCATAGCTTAGGACGAGTCCAACCCTTGCTCAAATTTTGCCAGTCAACGCTTCAGTGCTTGGCAAAATGATGCACGACACAATGTAGCAGTCGAAGCAGCAACTCGATGTACTGCAACTCAAATAGCAACAACCAGTGAGTACACTTGCAAAACATGTCCAAGAAAAACTGCAACAATTTGCATAAATTGACTCTGTCCTCTGAGGTTTATTCACTTCATTTTCTTTGTATTGCTTCAATTTTGCGAGCGCCGTTTCTCTCCTTTTTCCTTGATACTTTCTCCTAGATTTTCTGAGAAGCCAACAATGTCCTGAAAATTATATAATGCCATTGTTGGTTAAGCAAGCAGAAGACGCAGGAGAAGAAGAAGAAATCAAAAGTCGATTGACTGTGGCTGCTCCGGTTGGCTAGCAATTTTACGGTGATTTGCAGTTTAACTAAAAAATAAAACTGGTAAATTGTTGCAGGAAAATTTTTGTACGGCTGGTGTAGTTGATAATGAGGATCGCAAAAAGGGATGGTTTTTTTTTAATAGTATCGGCAGATGGCTTTGGTGCTATTGTGGTAGTGGGTAAGGCACTGTGGTCAATGGTAATCATCTGTTACCACACCTGAGTGGTTGGAGAGGCAGGGGAGAGCCCAGGTTTTTTAAGGGGTTTGAAATATCAGAACGACAACTTGTTAATATTTTCTTACAATGTAATTGCTCCTTTTTTTTATATAAACAAGTGAACCCGCAAAAAAATTGAATTTCAAAAACTTAACAAATACTCCAAATGTTAGTCAGAGTTATAAGAGATCCGAGTGCCGTATTTCAACTAAAATCGTGAAGCCGTGAAGAGCACTCTCGCTTAGTGCATATTTTTAATTTCACAAAATTTCAAATCACCCTATACAATGGACAAAAATTTTAAATTAAAAAAAAAACTAATGGCCTTATTCATAAAAAATAATATAGGTTTATAGAGTTCTATAAAGTGACATTTTCATACCAATTTTCGATTTATAAAGCAGTTAAAGTATTCTTTATGTTTTATTAAGTTCTTTAATTTGACCTCTTATTTTTGAAATTCCTCTTCAAAGGTGTTCTCAAATTAAAATTTTCTTAAATCTCGTTCGTCTGACATTGTGTTACACATGTATTTCAATAAACTGATGAACTAATTTGAATTTAGTTGTTCGAACAAAAGGCAACCCTGCTAAATAAATGTCAGGCTTTTCAGGCCCATTTCGATTGATACCCATCTTTTAATAATTCACCCAACTTATTGAATAATTTGAATGTAAGTTTTTAAACACGTGGCAACCCTCTTCAAACATTCCAAATGTTCAAACTAAAGATTTCTTAACATTATTTCGTTGGACTGCGGTATTTTTATATTTCATTTACTTTTTGTATTAGTTAATTGAGTTAAAACTTTCAAACAGGTGGCAGCCCTCTTCAATTGTTTTTTCAAACTTAATCCATGTTAACTCTACTTTGCCGGACATTGCGATACATATTTTAATTAACTGATGAATTAAGTGGAATTTGATTTTTCAAACATATGGCAACCCTGCTAAATACTGCGCAGAAATACAAATTTTCAAACCCTTTTCGATTGATACCCATATTTTAATAATTCATTTAACTTATTAAATAATTTGAATTTAACTCTTTAACAGGTGGCAACCCACTTCCAACACCTGAAAAATATTCTTAGGCTTCAAACTAAAAATTTCTTAACACCCCTTCGTTTGACATCCATATTTTGATATTTAATATATGTAACTTGCTTTCGCTTGGCTTAACCAATATGATTTTCTAAACAGGTGGCAACCCTCCTATAGTTTAGCTGAGAAACAAAGTTTTTCAAGACCCTCGAATTGATACCCATTTTCTAATAATTGATTTATTTTTTTTTAACAGTTTGAATATAATTTTTTAAAATTAGACAACTCTCTTCAAAAATGTAAAAACTTATTATTGCCCTTATTGCACACCTACAGTCCAAGCCTCTTAATTGGACACCTCATTTCGGTAGATCGAACAAACGGTGCGGCTAAAGAATTTGATTCTAATTTTTCAAGAGGTGGCAACTCAAAAACTAAAACCACTTTGCACATCTACAGACCATGCGCTTTAATTTGGCATCTCATTTTTTCATTTCTGGACAAAAAATCCCTTCGCGTTTTATATACACTTAGGTCTCTTTTTATGCGGTTTTTTTTTATGCGGATTTTAATTTATGCGGTTTTTCAAAGCATTTTTTCGCTGTAGCGAAGGGCCCTCCCCTTTAGTTAGTGTTAGTTGAGTGGAATTGGGCTGATATGTAAAGATGTGGTTGGTGTCGTGTGGTTAGCCTCCGCATGCCGGACGACACTCATTGGGGATATTGGGGTCGAGTCTGGATAGGTAGCCGTTGAGGCGGCTACAGTATCCCTACCGTAACTGGGTCAGGTTCCACCTCAACTCTCCTTAATTTTAGAGGATTACCAGTATATTTGACTTCGTCCCAAAAAAAAACGTTCCATTTCCACATTCGCGCTCGGAAAGCGTAATCGTAACACCAATGTAAGGGCAAAGTTTTCAAAAGGGATCTGCTTTTAAGTATATTTTTAATTCTAATAACCCACTTTGTTCCGAGAATTCCGAGCCAAAAGGTGGTAACTCCCTCTCAGTAAATCCAGGCTGCCGAAGCCGAGTGGTTAGAGGTACGTGATACCACTCCGTAAGACCAAGGTTCCATCCTTGCACAAATTACTAATTTCATAGTCTCTTAGTTTTAGCGGAAAAGCATTGCTGTTTTAAGTCTGTCATAATATAGGCTCTATGGTTTAGAAATCTTCTTCAGCCCTGTAGAATGTTTCAAATTTTCTTATAATCTTTTTCAGCAATTTTTTAATGCGCAGAGATCCGAATTCTTTATACTCTTAAGCAAACAACTGTTGTTGATATTGTACTTAAAGTAATTTTCCATTTTTACAGAGCTTTCAGCAACAATTTCTTAAAACTCATATCATACATTGTTCACTTCCGTGCCAATACGACTCCAATTAACTCAAGGCAGCTACAATTAATTAACATTAAAATACCACCCCTGACTTTTGTTGTTAATTCGCCGCGTCTAAAGCCCACTTCACTCGATGCCAACTCGCATTAAACCAGTTAATTAACTCACAACCGCAAATATAATTACATTAAGGCTATTGTCTGTCTACCGAGAATTTTTTCGCGCGTCTNTGAAGATGAAGAAATAAACGACAACGATTAAGACAAAAAGTGAAGGCAAAATCGAAGATAAAGACGAAAGTTAAAACAAAGAGTAATATATAAAAATTAGGGTAACTGAAAGGCTAAGACAATTTATTGAAATTTTTCGATAGCTATCGAAATAAATTCGTTCATTAAAAACTTTGTTATCGAAGTTACTGAAAGTTATCAAGTTACTGGAACTTATCGATTCATCGAAGTCTATAGTTATCGAAGTTTATCGCGCTATCGTGTTTATTGAGTTGTCGCAACATATCGTATTTCAAATTGATCAATGGTTGCTGAGTTGTCGAAAATTATAGACACATAAAATTTATTGTTGAAATTTATGTATAGTTATCGGCTATAAAGATTTTGCGGTTTATCGAAATTTGTCTGGTTAATGAAATTTATCAAGATATCGGCTATTTATTGAATAATCATTATTTATGTAGTTATCAAAATTTATCGTGTTATCGTAATGCATCGAGTTCTCTTAATTTAATTTTTATGGAATCTTCAAAATAGCGAATTATAAAGTTATCAAAGTTTCAGGGTTATAAACTTTATCGAGTTGTCAGTGCTTGTCGAAATTTATAGAGGTATCTTAAATTAATCGAGTCATCGATTTATATCGAAATGCGCAGTTATCGAAATTTATCAAAAATTATCGAAATTGGCGGAATTATAGAATTTTGTTGATTTATCGAAATTTTGTGTTTTTGAATTATCGATATATGTATATCAAATTATCGAAATTTATCGACAGTCCTGCCAAATTCCTCCAAAGACTTTCAAAAATAACAAAAAAAAATTTAGTAATTTAAGTTCCAAAGCAGGTTAGAAAACCTTTCCAATTGTCTTAAAAACTAGAAAAATTGTCGTATTTCGACAGTACTGGCACTCTTAAAATGTACTTTTTATCCTAACTGTTAACTTTGGAATGTAAAAAATTAATTTTAAGCATCCTAAAGAAATTAAACACAATAGTCGCAAATTATTAAATATTTAAGAATAAAAAAAAAACATAATTTCCAAAACTAGTAAAAATGCGTTTTTAGTTTTTCTCTCTCTGAGGTGAGGATCTTTTTACAAAGACTTTAAATATTTAAAGGTATCATTAATTAAAAAGAAATATATTCAAAAAATTCCGACCAAAATATAATAACAATATGGATACAAAAAAATAGAAAACTCTGTAGAATTCAAAAAGATAACATTTTTTGGTACATAAGGAGGAATAGGTTTGAAATTTCCTCTTAAAATTTTATCGTTGAATATCCTTAACATTTTCCATTATTTATTTTTGAAAAAAATATGTGTTAAGTACAAATATACACACGATCACATCCTCTAATGTGGCCCGTCTAACTTTATTAAATAAAATTTATTTAAAAAGAAATAAAAAAAAAATATTTTTTTTTAATTCTACAGAATTTCCTCTTTCATCTGGAAGCCATACTGTTCTGTATCTTGCTCCGAATTTAATTTAATTAATCATATAGTTAGTCCTTTAAATAAAATACTGATGTCTGAGTTTAGTGAATATATGTATTGATTTTTTCTTGTGTAAAATTGACTGTCGCACGGTGTAATCAAATAAAAAATATTAATTTTTACTATGCGTTATTTCCGTCAGTGAATTCATAAAATTTTTCTTAATATTACAACGCGTTTTTTCTCTCAGTGTATTTCTGTTTCAGTTGACAACTCAGAAGTCTCATCTGTCTCCACTCGGAATCAACATTTTGAATATTATTCACTTTGAGATTTGGGAAATATGTAAAGAGATTTACAGTTAATGCATTTTTTAATATAACATTTTTAGGCGATATCTTTTCAATACATTTTAAGGTTTTACTACCGAAATCACAACGGTCATCTTACATCATACACAAAAAACTTCAATATGAATAATATTTGCAGTATAAAATTAAAAAAAAAACAAAATCGTTATTTCAAGATGAACCTTCACTTGTGGCAACGTTGATTCCTAACCTCAACGGTTCTGAAAGATTCGGTTTCGCAAAAAAGAGATTTTTGATTTCTCCTTAATAAAAGTCTACTTATTTAGTATACTTGTGACTTCAAATTTCAGTTCAAAGACGAATCTCATTGCTGCAAGTGACTTTTGTCGCACAACACTGTCTTCCTAATCAGAGATCACACGCAATGCAATAATTGAAGGCGCCAATATCGCCACCAACTAGCGCCAGTTGCCAGCAGCAGACCACAATTAACGATATCAACGCATGGCGACAGTGGCAATCAACAGCTGTCAGTTTGGGATGCCGCCTACGACTGGAAGAGTGGAAGAGGACGAAAAGACAAACTGATAGACAAATGGACAGAATGCAGACAACAGGGACGCATTTCGATTATGCAACGTTAGCAAAACAAAAACATCTAAGCTAATCTTAGTTTGCCCGCTCTGCAGTTGCAGCAGCTGTTGTTGCGGTGGTGTTGGGGTCATAAGTCAAATGCGTAATTCGCTGTTAATTTACAGTCACACATACGGTGGCACCGAAACAGTAATTAGATGGACAATACGAACACAGTTTGATGGTAAATNCAGTGGCAATCAACAGCTGTCAGTTTGGGATGCCGCCTACGACTGGAAGAGTGGAAGAGGACGAAAAGACAAACTGATAGACAAATGGACAGAATGCAGACAACAGGGACGCATTTCGATTATGCAACGTTAGCAAAACAAAAACATCTAAGCTAATCTTAGTCTGCCCGCTCTGCAGTTGTGGCAGCTGTTGTTGCGATGGTGTTGGGGTCATAAGTCAAATGCGTAATTCGCTGTTAATTTACAGTCACACATACGGTGGCACCGAAACAGTAATTAGATGGACAATACGAACACAGTTTGATGGTAAATTACACGCTTACATATGTACATAAATATGTAGCATAGTTCATTACTCGAAGCTACCTACCTAAATACGCGTGAGCGTGAAAAGAAGGGAAGAGCGATGGAGCGAAATGGGTGTGGGGCGCACCAAACGGAGCCTTGCAAACAATTTTGCGCAGTTTTCACTGAATTTCATTGTGGTTTATGGCTACCTGCTGCAAATTGTCTTCCCAAAAGCAGACAAATAGAGGATTTATTCATTTATTTTATTTTTGCTTTTGTTGTTGTCTACACTAATTACAAAACCTAGCGGTAATCGCCATAAACAAGCTTGTACTTATGCGGGTTTCATATGCTTATGTGAATGTATGTATGTACATACATTAGGGTGGTCCATGTACATGGTGCATGTGAGAAAAGTGAAGTCGGAATTTTAGTTCTTTCCTTCAAATACGAACATTTTTTTAAAAATTAAAGTTATTTATTTTATTAAATATAAAAAAAAAACGATTCATTTAAAATTAAGTAACATAAACCGTGTAAACTATATTTAACTAAACAAAAATATACTTTATAATATGGAACATTCAAATCACTTTTTTTAAAACAACTCCGTTCAAATGAGGAAACGCTGCTCCTCCATCGTCCCCATTTACCTTAAAAGTTGACTTACAAAAAAAAACCGAAGGCAAAATTTTAATTAATTCGTTCTAATCGGACAGTTCGAAAAAACTGTAATCTTGTCCAAAAACTCCAATTCACAGTTAAAACTGTGAATCTGGCCACATTGAGCGACCTCCAAATATTTTATGATTAAAAAGCGCGTACACTTTTTTCGATATAGAATCTGAGTGTTGAGAGCATTAAAGTTCCAAGCTTGCTTTCTTGGGTCCTCGCTAATGTACAAGTCTGCCTGTGTGTGTGTGTGTGTGTGTGTGTGTGTGTGTTTGTAAATAATTGATATTTCCGGTGTCCAACAGTCCAACCATCGGGGGTGAAATAATTATCATTAACAACTACCAGTGCTTTTAAATCCAAGTGCAGATGCATACATATAGTGGATATGTAGATATGTATGTTTTTACTTAGGTGCATTTATAAACCCATCTTTGTATCAGTCGGTAAGTTGTCGATCCCGTTGCCCTTGTGGAATGTGGGACTGTATGCGTGAATGCATAGAGGAGCTCACAGGAATGATTAGTACCGCAGAGTAAAGCAGCAATGCAGAAACTATACTTACAAGCGGTGCACAAAATACCACTTCAGATACTATGTTGATAAAAAAGGTGGTACAAAATATTTAGAAATTTTTAAATCTTAGTTCGGTAAAAATTCCACAGGTTTACAAAAAAAACAGTTTATGCATATTAAACCAAACTTATATATCCCTATCTTATTCGACACGCTGAATGCGAATCCGAGGTCAGTTAGCCTCCATTACGTTAGGTTCGTGATCAGTTGAAGGTCAAGTAANTACTTACAAGCGGTGCACAAAATACCACTTCAGATACTATGTTGATAAAAGGTGGTACAAAATATTTAGAAATTTTTAAATCTTAGTTCGGTAAAAATTCCACAGGTTTACAAAAAAAAAACAGTTTATGCATATTAAACCAAACTTATATATCCCTATGTTATTCGACACGCTGAATGCGAATCCGAGGTCAGTTAGCCTCCATTACGTTAGGTTCGTGATCAGTTGAAGGTCAAGTAGGCACAAATTTATTGAATAAGCCTGAAAATTCATATATATGGGGCTTTAGATTCGCTGAACCCGAATCCGAGGTCCGTTAGCCTTCACAAATAGGACAACAAATCCGAATATGATTCCTCAAGGTCATCTAGAAGTCACACCAAGGTCATCCCAAAGTCAAATACAGAAGAATTGTATTGAATTTTCAGGTTTATTCAATGAATTTTTCCCTATTCGACCTTCAAATGACCACGACGGACCTCGACTTGATGGAGGCCAACGAACCTCGGATTCGCTCAGCGTCTCGAATAACATAGGGATATATAGGTTTGGTTTAATATGCGAAATATGAACGAAATTATTTTTTTCATTTACAAAATTGNTTCAGGTTTATTCAATGAATTTTTCCCTATTCGACCTTCAAATGACCACGGACCTCGACTTGATGGAGGCCAACGAACCTCGGATTCGCTCAGCGTCTCGAATAACATAGGGATATATAGGTTTGGTTTAATATGCATAAACTTTTTTTTTGTAAACTTTTTGTCAACCTGTGTGAGCGAGGAGGAGGAGGCTTCATCCCAATGAAACGAAGCTCTTGACTCACCCTTTGTTGTGTGTGTATGTGTATATGCCCATAACAATTTGCTTTCAAATATATTAAATTAAACAAATTAAAGTGCTGGAGGCGTTGAAATGGCCACATTTATGGATTTGTATAGTGTTGTTCATTTTGTGACGAACCGATTGCGTCTAATTTCTTTTAGCGACAATTGAAAAAAATGTTTAAAATACAAGTTCCAGCTAGATGAAGAAACTCAAATGAATCGGTGCAAGTTTATAAGTTCAGCAACTATGCATTGAAATGTGTCTAGTACACAACGAAGTGCAAGAAACACAATGCAAATGGAACTCCCGAATGCTGAAAATATTTGTGTCTCAATTGGAAAAGGACGCCAGGTTATAAACCAAGAACAGATGCTATGGAAGCTTTAATATACACACAAAAGGTGAACTTTTGGGCTATTCTCTTTGGAAAACTGGAGAACTCTTAACCCCTCTTACTAAAATCAGCGTGTGCTCTCTGCCTTTTTCGTACCTACATCTTAGCCCTACTGGACAAATCTGATTGAAACTAATACACACATACCAATCAAACAATACAAACGCAAATACGGACAATAGGGCGGAGTAATTTGATTTTGAAAAAAGTATATGGCATATTCGAATTCTACGTTCGATTCTAAGCGAAAATGGTAGACAGACTGTATACCAAAAAATCACATTTGACCCTCTAAATTCTGAAAAGAAAAATCAGTGTATTATAACTTTTTCTGAACGAAATTATTTTTTTCATTTACAAAATTTTGTGTTTTCTTCATACAATATCGACACCTTAGTGGAAGATCGAACTATCTGGGCAGTCAGTTCGAAAACGCTCTTTCTCATAAATCTTTTCAAGACGGCCGTACTTCATAATTCGGTTTAAAAATGCCCTATCTCAGGTGAGAATACATTTAAAGTGTGCTGAGATAGGGAGCTTTTGAATCGGCAGCTAAGTTAGGGCATTTTTTGAACCGAATTTTGAGATAGATCGTTCTTGAAAAGTTTTCTGAGATGGTGCGTTTTCGAACTGCCTGTCGAGATGGGTCGATCTTCCTCTCATTNATAACATAGGGATATATAGGTTTGGTTTAATATGCATAAACTTTTTTTTTGTAAACTTTTTGTCAACCTGTGTGAGCGAGGAGGAGGAGGCTTCATCCCAATGAAACGAAGCTCTTGACTCACCCTTTGTTGTGTGTGTATGTGTATATGCCCATAACAATTTGCTTTCAAATATATTAAATTAAACAAATTAAAGTGCTGGAGGCGTTGAAATGGCCACATTTATGGATTTGTATAGTGTTGTTCATTTTGTGACGAACCGATTGCGTCTAATTTCTTTTAGCGACAATTGAAAAAAATGTTTAAAATACAAGTTCCAGCTAGATGAAGAAACTCAAATGAATCGGTGCAAGTTTATAAGTTCAGCAACTATGCATTGAAATGTGTCTAGTACACAACGAAGTGCAAGAAACACAATGCAAATGGAACTCCCGAATGCTGAAAATATTTGTGTCTCAATTGGAAAAGGACGCCAGGTTATAAACCAAGAACAGATGCTATGGAAGCTTTAATATACACACAAAAGGTGAACTTTTGGGCTATTCTCTTTGGAAAACTGGAGAACTCTTAACCCCTCTTACTAAAATCAGCGTGTGCTCTCTGCCTTTTTCGTACCTACATCTTAGCCCTACTGGACAAATCTGATTGAAACTAATACACACATACCAATCAAACAATACAAACGCAAATACGGACAATAGGGCGGAGTAATTTGATTTTGAAAAAAGTATATGGCATATTCGAATTCTACGTTCGATTCTAAGCGAAAATGGTAGACAGACTGTATACCAAAAAATCACATTTGACCCTCTAAATTCTGAAAAGAAAAATCAGTGTATTATAACTTTTTCTGAACGAAATTATTTTTTTCATTTACAAAATTTTGTGTTTTCTTCATACAATATCGACACCTTAGTGGAAGATCGAACTATCTGGGCAGTCAGTTCGAAAACGCTCTTTCTCATAAATCTTTTCAAGAACGCCGTACTTCAGAATTCGGTTTAAAAATGCCCTATCTCAGGTGAGAATATATTTAAAGTGTGCTGAGTGTGAGTGTGTGTTTGAACCGAATTTTGAGATAGATCGTTCTTGAAAAGTTTTCTGAGATGGTGCGTTTTCGAACTGCCTGTCGAGATGGGTCGATCTTCCTCTCAGGTATTGATATACTGCTTTTTCTTTTGAAAATTGGGAGGGTCAAACGTCATTTTTGGTATTTAGTTTGTTCGCCATTTTTGCTTAGAATTTATCGTCGAATTTTCATTTGCTATACACTCTCTTCGAAAATTTTGCTCCGAACAAATTACTCTGCCCTAATGAACAATTCTGTGTTGTAGCGAGAAAGAAACATTGTATGCAAAGTCCCATCTACAGGAAAGTATCCATAAGATTTTTCAAAATCGCCGTAGAAATTTTATGTATAATCTGAAGGGTTAGTACTCCCAGTCTGATACTCAGATGATTATTCAGTGATCAGTCAGTTGTAAAGCAGAGTAGGCCAGGGACCTTCCACAAAGCCTGTTACGCGACCCCTGCCCAATTCATTGACTAGTCCTGAGTCCCGACGTGGGCCTGAAATGTACCCTAAGTAGGTAAAAAACGAGCTGCTAAGCTATCCTGTTTAGGAGCTTACGGCAGTCACCTACAATTAGGGAAATGCCTACCACAGACATGTCCTACAATTGTGCTGTTTTTATTTTACTTCTTCAACTCGCTGTAAGAGTTCAGCGAAACAACCATCTCAATCTCGAGATTGATCTGAAGAGATTTCTTTAATACAGCTCATTTGCTGGAACGAGATTGTCTGTATCAAACAATTATAATAAATTTCTACTGATATAAGACTCACATGGTAATACAAAATTAAATTCCTTGGATAGATTATCATCGCCTGTAAAAGATTGNATTATAATAAATTTCTACTGATATAAGACTCACATGGTAATACAAAATTATGTAAATTCCTTGGATAGATTATCGTCGCCTGTAAAAGATTGGCGTATGTTAAGTACTTTCGCCAGGTTTTGAAAAATCGCCCTTGAAGTTTGTAATGCCTCGAGGAATATTACTAGGTCACGAAATTCTTAGATTATTTTATTTTAATTTTTTATAGTTAATTATTTTTGAGTTTATGAAGGATTTTCTTTAGTAAAATTTTGTCGTATGCAGCCACTTGTATGAAATGCGACAAAATGTGATAACAACTTGTACCAAACTAAAGAGGTAAAAAACGAAAAATTGTAGTTCAAATCTCGGAAAGTAAAGGAGATATTAAAAACTGATAACATCAATCGAAAGATCTTATTTTAAAATATATACATAATTGCCTCTCAAACTAAAAATCGTCAAAATGGCGCTTAGGACAATATTTTACCCAGGCGACGTTATGTCGTTCAAGGTTCCTGTTAAATGTTTTCTCCACAGGTTTTTACATACATATCTTAGCCGGTCTAATTGGGTGCCGTGTATTTTTGAAGCTATCGATATATTAATGGATATTATTATCGATATAAAAAGTACATCGATATATATCGATATTTTTCCATAAAATCATCGATAACGGTATGCGCAATATTGAACGTTTGCTGGGGCTTCGTGAATATCCGGATAACTCAGATATTCGAGTATCTGATTAAAAGATACGAAAATCTGGACAAATCAAAGATAACGATTGTAAAACGGGTATGAACCGGATATCCGGAAAGTTAGATGACAAAACATAACGGATATTAACCCAATATCCGGATTTTAGCCGCGCATACACGAATTAACGAACGGAAATCCGGACCGTATATTCGAATACGCGGATATGCCCAGCCCTATCGAACTGTCGTGACCCGCCGTAATATGATATTTGTAATTCCTAAACGTAAAGCTTATAATTAAAAAATTAAAAGTCCCTCACTTAACTAATTTTACTCACCAAAGAAGCAACAACAAAACACCAACGTATACAACGTTATAAAAATGATGCGTACATCTGTGCGATCGAAGATATATTCGGGAACTTCCTCATCCAACAAAATTCCGCTATCATTAAAGCGAATGCCACCAATGCCGCTTTCGGAAGCCACATTTAAATCACCAATCGCACCGTAACTGCCATTACCATTAGCCAAAGTTGCATTTTGTATGCCATTCCAAGCATCGGCATCGACGGTAGACTGAAGATCTGCACCCGCATCGCTGCTGAGTGTCGCCGCCACTGCCGACAACGCTGTCGCAGCGGTGGCATTGCAAAGCGCCAAAAATGTGGAATTCAAAATAAATGACGTTAATGCAGCGAAATTCAGTGATGGCGCTTTTGAGCTGCTTTTAGCCACACTTGCTCTTGCGGAAGCCTCAATTTTAGCTGCTTCACTTTCTATTTTCGCTCTGGAGCTAGTGGATTTAATGTTCCAGTGCTGACTGGGCGCGAAATGTCTTCTTCTTCTATTCGCATTGCCATTACTACCCCCACGCGTTTTACNTGTGGAATTCAAAATAAATGACGTTAATGCAGCGAAATTCAGTGATGGCGGTTTTGAGCTGCTTTTAGCCACACTTGCTCTTGCGGAAGCCTCAATTTTAGCTGCTTCACTTTCTATTTTCACTCTGGAGCTAGTGGATTTAATGTTCCAGTGCTGACTGAGCGCGAAATGTCTTCTTCTTCTATTCGCATTGCCATTACTACCCCCACGCGTTTTACCAGCAATGTTCGAAATTTTTAAACTCCCCGTTGTTTTACTATTCCGAACCGGGTTCAAAGCGGCTGCGTGATTTGTGCCACCGCAGCGAATTTTCGGAATTTTTGCGACATCTATGTCCCGCAGCAATGGCTCCGCAGCGGGCTTTGGCGATGGCAATGGTGTTGATGTTGATGCTGCTGCTGCTGCTGCTGATATTGGCATGCACTCCTGGCCAGTAGGTGTTAGCATCGCTAAAGTTTCTATGCTACTAACAACCTCATGCGACGTGGATAGTGCATTCGCTGTTGTTGTGGTGGCTCTGGATGTAGGTGAATTACTGGACTCTTCATTATTGTCGCATTGCTCATAATTCCCATTAATGTAGCTTTCGCTGCGCTGGCACGTAGTATTGTTATACGAAATGCGCTTGTTTGTAGCATCACTCGTCATTTTTGCAAACATTGTTTTTGTTGTTGCTCGTTGCATGTTGTTGACACAATTCGTATCCTCATTTAACCTCCATAATCGCAGTCGCTTGCACTGCTTATTCGCTTCGCCGCAACGATGGTGTACATGCTTGTTTGTGGTGTTGGTGCTGGTGTTGCTATTGCTATTTCTGTTGCTACCATCATCCAGCTTGGCTTGCCAAAGCTCATTTTGGTGATTAAAATTTCCAAGCATTGCGTGCCTTAAATGCTTCTCCTCGACGCTTGCAACAACGTACTCATTGTGATTATCTGGATTGCTCAATTTTCTCGCTGTTGTTATTGTTTTTATTTTTGTTGCAGTTATTGTTGTTTCTGCTACCGGCATTATTAATATGCTGCTTGCCACATTCCCCACAAGCATCTTTGACTCTGTGGCTGACATTATTACATTGTTAGCGAGTATCCTTCAACTATTGTTCCTTTTGTTTTTGTTGTTCTGTAATAAAATGAAAATTAAAAATTAAAATCATGTTTAGCAAAATTTTAATTATGTTTTACATAAATTACAGAGCATGTGGGCAGGAAAGATAAATAAAACAACAAGCGTACTAACTACTAAGTATTCATTACAAAAAAAGCCGTGGCACATATTTATACTACTTCGAGTACATAAATTGATACGGTTTTCAAGGCATAGGAGACCAAAAATTAAGACTAAAATATGTGCAGCTACTGTTGAGCACGGAAATTCCTTGAAAATCTCCGGAAGTTTCTAATACAACAAGAAATGTCGTCAAGCACGCAAAACATCCAGCAGTACTGGAGGGCGCTCTGCTTGTTGGGGATGCGTATGCACACTTACACATAGTCAGATGTGAACAGTCAAATACGTGCGTAATAAATTTTTGTATGAAAATATTATTTTTAAATACGAACATTTTCAAACGATAATCAAATATAAAGATTCATTTTTTCTATGCATTATTTCCCTCAATGTATTCAGTACGTATTATTATCAGGTTCGTTTTTCTAACTTTTTCTAAGGGTTAACGGTTTAATGTACACTGCATATTTATACCAAACAGAACAATTTAATCTAATTATTTATATCAATTAAGTACATCAATATATTTCACACAAAAATCTGCAAGTGCCATCTGATGTTCACCTCTGCGTGTAAAATTAAAATCGATGACTGGCATCATTGTGGTGAAATGCGCACCCAATGTCAAGCGGAATCGTGTTAATCCAGCAAATCTTATGAACTGGAATAATTTATTCGCAATATGGATGGGATAAGTTCACAAACTTCCATATCTTACCATTTCTTGTTTGTTTTAATAATTTTTTTATGTTCCGAAATTTCATTCACTCAGAGTTTATAATAATATTTACAACTGCCGTAACTCTAATCTCCAAATACAGCATACAGCCCGAGTGCTAAAAACCGATAGACGCCAAATGAAATAAGTTTTAAACGCCCATTAATACCAACCGTAGCACCAAAAGCCCTTTAATGGACTACAGCAAAGCCGACAGCAACCATTAAGCTCTACAAAACCAGCAAAACCATAGAAAACGGTCAAAACCACTAACCCAGCAAAAGAAGAAGATTTAAACTTAAAAGAGAAAAAAATTTAAAAAAAAAAAATTTAAAGCGCACGCAAATCTGCTCGAATTCATTCAACTGGCAACCGGAAAAGGGTAAACCTACAATTTGTAAACGAGCGGCCAGCAAAACGCCCAAATTGGTTGATGACGTATACGCCCCGTTGTGCGCCAGCCATACAGTTTGAGTGGATGTGGCACAACAGTAGCGGCAGAGAAAAATATGACGCAATGGCATAAAAGATCAAAAGAAGCAACCTTTGCTGGTCTCTTAACTTCGTTTGTTATATACAGAAGAGGCTATATCCGCTATCAATGTAAACAGAAACAGTTGAAAGCATGCCGTTGGTGAAATAACAGCCCCCAGAGAAAAACTAGGAAGAAATTTAATATTTACTTAGGGATTTTCCGCCACACCTTAGTTCTTTTTTTTTTTGGTATGCCAGTTACGTCCTTTTTTAATTTTGGTGCTAACTTTTATGGCCGTCACGCACGTTTTGTGTCCCTTAAGGCGCGGCAAGTAGCTGCGGGAGTGCTATCATTCAAAGCAACTGAATTTCTGCTTAATGCCTTTCACAACTATTTAGTATTTAATGTAACAACTTTAGTGCAGCTAATGCCTAGTTTTCACACAGTTATTGTTTTAAGTGGTTTCTTTTACAATTTATTTAATTATTTTCTTTTGCAACTTTGCTCTACAAAAAGTCACAATTCATTTATTGCAAACTAATTTCATTCAAAGTATGTCAGCTGTTACTTTTCTTTATTTCCAGCTCAAGCTACTTGTTCCTATTTTAGTCAAATATCTTTATTTAATTGTTGTTTCACTACTTCATTCATCTCGTAACTCTCGATCCAAGTTGTCATTTAAATTCACAACTACTTTCGTTGCACTTCGTTCTTTAGGCAACTCAAATTGCAACTAGCTATAGACGCTTCGTTTGCTGCTCCTTTACTATTTTGCTTTTTAGCTTCTCACTTCTTAATTTGCGCATTTGCAGATATTGCTCTCTAAGCCATTGTCTGTTGCTGTTTATTCTACTCAGCCTCCCCCTTTCTGTTTGTTGCAATCTGGTTTTGCGCTTTAACTTCAATTTCTGCATTTATTTCCTCAGTTTCACCCACTTGCTGTGGCTACTCAATTGCGGTTCACTTGAGTTGTCGCCACTTTTCATGCTTTTTAGTCCTGTCGCATTGTTGCTTTTTATTAAACTTTTAAGAAACATTCCATCCAATTGGTATTTTGCTTTTGACGTCTTCTAAAATTGTAATTTGATTGTCTCACACAATTTCACAATTTAATAAATACCCTCCATTTTTTTTTTGCTGATGCTTTTTATTGGCGACAATTCTTTTTTTTACAAATAAGCTTTACGAATATATACATACATACATACATATAATAAAATTGTAACAGGCCACTGTTTTTACATTATAGTAGATATTAAAGCAACATTGATATGGGGGTATTTATTAGAGCAACAGAAGCCAAATCAAAAATTTCGGAATTTTTGTCTATGTTTGTACGCGCGTCATTCGAAAACTAGCATTTGAAATAATTACAGTGTTTCCACCTGTTAGAAAATAATAGTCTAAATAAATTGATAAGATAAAGTAAATATACCAATATGGCTGTTTAAGAAGGCTTACAGTCGAAATTTGTTTTGGTGGAAGGTTTCCACCTCTGAAAATTTTAATTTGATTTAATTGATAAGATTAATTAAATATGGCAATATGGGTATCAAACTATAGAAGTTTAGGAAAGTTTACTGCGAAAAATACTTTTGAGGAGGGCTGCCACCAGTTCGAAAAGCTGTATTCAATTATTAAATTAATAAAATAAATGAAATATTTCAATACGAGTATCAAGCTAATGATAAACTAGTAATTTTTAGCAAAAAAAAAACCGACTTCAACTCCCATATAAAAAAAAAATATATATATATATATCTCATGATCCGCTGATCGGATCTTAACCAGATTAGTATGGGACCACCAAAAAGAATTATCGAAATCGGTTGACGTGGTCCAAAGTTATGCGGTAACATACATAAAAAAAAAAAAAAAGATTCCGACGAACTGATAACCTCCTCCTTTTTTGGAAGTCGGTTAAAAATTATACTGCCGAAAATAATTTTGCAGCGGGTTGCCACCTATTTGAAAAAAAAATATTTCAGTTAATTAATACACCTTTGAAGAAGTGCACGATATGTAGAATCGAGTTATAAGATCATAAATTAAATTTCCAGGATACCAAATACCTTCATAAATACAAAAATGAAGTATGTTTCATAAATCGAAAAAAATCAAATTTATCAATTTCATATAGCACTTAGCAAAAATTTGCCTTTCTTCAGACAAACTCCTTTTAAACAATTTGTTTTAATTTTTTTTAAGGCAAAATTTAACGTATCTTTATATATACAGAATCGGTCATACCAATAGCGCCTCCATTTTAAAGTAATATTGTTTTTCACTTGTGTTTATTTATTTATTTTTTAAGAATTTCCAATTAAAACATAGTTCATTCTCTAACAAAACCCATATAAACCGAAGTTTAAAATTTTTTAGAAAACTAAAAAAACGTAAGTTAATAAAAGCGTTGTAAAATGCAAATAAATTTTTCATCCAAATCTCAAACTTTTTTTATGAGAAGTGTTAGATATTTTTTTGAGTACACAGTGCATTCGACTTTAGTGTAATATTGGCAAGTTTCAGGTGGCTAAAAATTACCATTAATTCTTAGAATTTTTTGGACGTAGGTTTTGCGATTTTCTTTCATATGAAAATTATGCGACAGGCAAAAAATTCTGAGAACCACTTGAAATCTTGAAACTTGCACACTAAAACTGAATGAACTATAAAATTGTATACTCAAAAAAATTCTAACACTTCTGAGAAAAAATTTTAAATTTAAAAGAAATTGTGTTTGCAATTTTTTTTGGCTTTCGACAAAGCTTTAAATTTCGGTTTATATCTGTTTTGTTAGAGAATGAATTGTGTTTTAATTTAAAATTCTTAAAAGACAACTTAAAAAAAAAAAAAAACTAACATACGTGGCAAACAATATCACTTTGAAATGAGGGTGCTATTGATATGACTGATACTGTATTTTATAGAAATTTTTTACAATTCAAAAAATTCTTCGAATGTTTCGAGACTACATATTTTCGGCTTAAGGGAAAATCGGTTTTACTAAAACGTTTTCAATGCTATGGAAAAAATGCTCAGTAAAAAATTTTGCGGTTTAAAAAAAAACAACATATTCTCGTTGAATTATTATTTTTTTTAAGCTCTGAATATTTCATTGAGGATGCAATTAGACATTAAACCAGATATTTATTAACCTCGATAAGAACCACTGCAAATACAGATGTACATAAGAAATAAATTAAGCCATAATTCGGGGCGGAAACTAAATGAATTACTTGCTATATTTTAATGCGCGTTAACGCAAGGAAAGGAAAGTACTTTCCTACATACATACATATGTATGCTGCTTTCTGTTAATTGCAAGAAGTATAAAAGCATGAAATCTTACTCGCTGTACTGCAAGAAAGTTGCTCTTTGAGATTTGCCGGTGGAATAAGTACATACGTATCTATACGCATTAAATAACAAAATTAATTGCCGCTCAGCTTGTTAGCCATTTAAGGGCAATTATTCAAATTTAAGAAGCCATTAGCAGACTTCTTACGAGAAGCGAAAACTGTGAAATGGTGGAAAAACGTTAGTAAAAGCTGATAAGCAGCTGTTGGAGAGGATTAAGGATGTGCAAGTTAGTGAAGCTAAAAAGTAGCAAGCTACACAAATAAGCGGGCGGTATAATAATGGACGAAAGGGGTTTGGGCTTTAAACTAACAATTTTCAATTTCACTACATACTTAATTCTTAAGTCTTTATTGAGAGATCGTTGGGCTCTCCAATAGCATTTCTTTTGCACACCAACACTAATTTTATCAAGGCTTTAATATTTCCAGCAAGAAAAAACGATAATTTATACATTTTTGGCAAGCGAAGTTAAACTTTGAATCTTTTTCATCGGATACTTCTGTGAAATCCAGAGCAGTTTGAATTAAAAATCCTGAAAAATTTCGAAAAGTTCGGGAAAAATTCTGCACGCCTCAAAACTCCTGAAAAAAACTACGAAAAATAGACAAAAAAAAAAATTGAGGAAATTTGAAAGTTTTGAAAGATGAGAAATCTTATAAAAAGCGAAAAATCACGCTAAAAAAAAACAAAAAATAATTGCTTTCGTTTTGCTAAAAACTATAATTTTTTATTTTTGCCTTAAAGTATAAAAATTAAAAGTTTGTAAGTTCAGATTAAAAGCTAAAATTACTAAAATCATGAGGCCATATCTATACTAAATATTTACCTTCAAAAAGTGGCACGATAATTTTGTTTTCTATATATCTAAATCTAAAACAAAAATACACACCACAAATCTTGTATTTGTAATCTCCAATAAAAACCCAATCAATTATATTCGCCCAAGCATAATTGTTAAAAAAGCTCAATGCCAAAAATGGAATTTTGTTGGTAGGCACCTCTAAATGTGTATTTCTTCTGCAGTAATAATTTTTTGCTTGTGTTTTTCTTTTCCTCTGCGTGCATTTTAATTGCTTCTCTTTGCTGTTCATTACCAATTATTTCTATTAACAAAAATTATATTTATAAAATTTATTAAATACTGTTAATTGATAATTTGCATGACGACAATTTTTAATAAAAGCCCACTTACGAAATTGTCTCTATTCATTAATGTCTAAAATTAATTTGAACTGCATACTTAAGTAATTGTACTTCCGTTTTTCTAATAAAGTATCTTTCGCCGTTTTCTGCCATTAACTGCAATTATATTTTATATGAAATTTCTGTGCAAATATTTTATTAGTGCTTTGATTGCCTTGTCATTCACTTCTTATTCTAGGTAAGTGTGTAGGCGTTGACACGTGGCAGTTATTAGCGAAATGAAATAAACGAAAGTGAAATCTTAACAAACATAAAAACCCAATAAAATTTAGCATTGCTGACTCATTAGCGTAGAGAGGTAAACTGACGCACACTCTTTCAATAAAAGAGGCACAATTTAGGACTAAGAAATTTAAGTTAATGTTCTCACCGGCAGACGTTGCGGATTGTTTAAAAGTCCGAACTTCAAAGAGCCTAGGCTAAAACCCTGGTTTGCGAATACTCAGTACAGCACTGCTGTAAAATTTTGGGTTTTAAGGAGGTAACGGCTTCGGAACGAGCGGTGTGTCTGAGTGGTTAGAGGTGCTTACTACCACTTCTTACGACCTGGATTCGATCCCTGATCTGAGCAATATCTATATTAGAAAAAACAAAACCTCCGAGTGTATAAAACTATTTGCCATTCGGAGCCGACGCGTAAAATTGTAGGTCTCTCCATTTGTGTAATAGCAGCAAAAAGCGATGCATCCGTGGTAGGTCATATTCCTGATGGTTTCTAATATACCCATGTAAATGGTATAATCATGAATTAAACATCCATTAAAACATTCGCAGCACGCGAAATCAACACGCATGTCGAAGTGGAAATATAAATGGCGATGTGGGCGTTGCACGCAAACGCTAATATGCTGATATATTTTTAACCTATTAAATACACTCCCAGTCATTTGAATAGCACATCCTTTTGATTGTCAGCATACTTCACGTGCAAATTCGATTTCAAAATTTTACTCAAATTTCAAAAAAAAAAATCATGGCAACTAAGGAGTGTGCTATCCTAATGACCTGCAGTGCATAATGTTATAATATCTTTAGAAAAATTTCGGGTATGCAGTTTTGTGCAATAAAGTGCAAATTCGCAAATTGCTTACGTTTACTTAATGGCTTATTTGTTTTTTTTTTTATTTCCGTAATTAAAAAGTTTCAAATTTTGATGCGAACTTGTTGAATTTTTCTAATTTTTGTACACAGTTTGAAATTCGGACTGACGTGATTTTGGGTTGATAGATCGTGCGATATTCTTTCAAAAAAAAATAAAAAATAATAAACATTATATAAACCAACACAGAATAGCCTAAACTGGTTAAAGTATCGCTTCCCTATTTGTTTGCCCGCTACTGTATACATATGTATGTATTACTTTTCATAGCATCTAACTAAGCTTGACCTCATATATCTGTTAACCTTTTTCTTGTGTATTGAACAACATTCATATCACATTTCCGATGTAGGGCAAAATTTTTTTAACAAATACAATTATACAATTCCTAACAGCCGGTTTCACCAGCAATTTATATGGAAAATGATTTTTTATTTTGTGTCAATTTCCGAAATTTCAACGCTCAAAAACTTAAAATCATTTTGCACTTAAATTACTTTCGTGAAATTGGCTGTAAGAATTTTAATTTTTATAATTGCATAGGCAAGTACTTAGAAATTGTAAATTTTTGCAGAATAAACACATATGTACATGCATACTTAATATGCGTTTATATGACATACATACGCAACAAGCACTTCCGGCAGTTTTCATACCAATACTTGGCAGCACGTGCGACACAATATTGCAAGACGAATGCATCTGTTGCATGTGTGGAAAAGTACCCGTAGCAAAAGTTTGTATTGAAAATGAATAAATAAGCATGTTTGGTTGATTAGTGTCTTTTGAAAATCATTGCTATAAACTTTATTTATATTTACCNGACGCCTTTAGACTATTTTTTGTGGGGCTACGTCAAGTCTAAAGTCTACAGAAATAAGCCAGCAACTATTCCAGCTTTGGAAGACAACATTTCCGAAGAAATTCGGGCTATTCCGGCCGAAATGCTCGAAAAAGTTGCCCAAAATTGGACTTTCCGAATGGACCACCTAAGACGCAGCCGCGGTCAACATTTAAATGAAATTATCTTCAAAAAGTAAATGTCATGGACCAATCTAACGTTTCAAATAAAGAACCGATGAGATTTTGCAAATTTTATGCGTTTTTTTTAAAAAAAAAGGTATCAAGCTCTTAAAAAATCACCCCACCAATGTGGGGGCTTTTATTTCTCGCATAAACGTTGGCTGCAGTTATTGATTGTTAATGGTTAGAACCAATGGGAATGTATGCATGTATGTCAAATGTTCGATTTACAAGCGCAATGCAGATCGATGCAGTTATGGGCATTAAGGAACCAATATAGAGATATTTTCTGCCTTTGGATTAGTGTAAGGAATTTCAAATGCACTACTTAATTCACTTATGTACATATATATATTATGAATTATATGTCTACTTCTTATTAGCGATATTTTTTCATTTTAAGGCTCAAAATGTAAAAATAATCTGTGTACGGAAGAAATGCACCACACTGTGAGCGAGAAAAATTTTATCTACAATCAACGGGATTTTACAGCCACTTCAAACTTACATTTTATTGAACTACAATTAACTGGGCTATTTAACAGCCTAAATATTCGAATTTTCTTGAAAATTTTCTGATTAAAAACTTTAAAATTTTGCTGAATTTTGAAAGTTTGAAATTTTGATTTACTTAGTTTTTGATGTAGAATGAGCTATACATTTATAAAAATTAGCGAACAAATTTTTCCATGAAAAACATCTTGAATTATTTTCTATGTAGGCAATTAATAAAAAAATTTCATTTATTTAGTCAAATATACTACACTTACATAAGTACATATGTATAAATAAAACATACTTTAGCGACTGTACATTATTCACGGACGATAAGACAAATTAATTGTACGCTTATATTGTTTGGCTCGCATGAATCGCGTGCATTAGGCCAAGGCTTTTTCTACTACTATCCTATCTACTATCCTTTTATAATTACCTATTGACCATCCGCGTAGGCGTTGTATGTACATGTGTACATATATGTATATATTTATAGTAAATAATAATTGAAGCCGAAATATCACACGCCTACAATGCGAAATACATACACGTGTCAGAGGTAACCAAGAAACAAAAGAAAATGTTTGAAATCGACCAGATGGTCCTCACAGCGAAATTTGCGAGTAGGTACATATACAATAAATTGCGTGCTCTTTTGAATTACTAATAATAAACTTATATTTATAAGTGCTCACATCCTGATGTTGAAATTAATATCATTTTACTCACTCGTACAAACCTAAATTTATTGCTAAACGCATATGGCAACAGTAGAATATTAATGATTGCGTTTGCTTATATATGTATGTACTAGGGATGTTAATTTTTTCGCTTTTTACGATGCCGGAATTTTCGGGATGCCGTTGTCGCAATCCCGGGATCAGTCCCGGGATTTAGATATTCATAACTTTTCAACAACTTAAATCGAAAAAATTGCTTCTACCTCTCCAACCATAAAATAAATAATAAATAAATGGGTTTGAAGCCTACTTTTTTATTTAAAGTGGCGTTTTTATTTTTTCTCTCCGACGTCAGGATTTATTTAAAGGACTTTGTTATTTCAAAGATATAATTAATTCCAAAAATTATTTAACAAATTCAATGCAATGTAGAATAAAAGTATGGCTACCAAATGAAAGAGGAAATTTCTTTAGAATTAAAAAAAAAATAAAATTTTTTGGATTCACAAGGACTAATAGGTAATTTTTTAAGCTGATAAAGTTAGAAGGACGAATTTCGAGTATGTTATCGAGTTTATATACAAAATTTAGTTTATAAACAAATATTGCGAAATTTCAAGGATAAAATTTTAAAAGGACATTGTCAATAAAAAGGACGGAATCCCGAGATTGCACTGATGGCAATAATAGAAACTCATTTTCTGTACCAGTATTGACTATATTTCTTTTTTCTTTTATTTAGTAATTAATATTTTTTTATAAATGTCTAGCTCATTATACATATAACACCGAGCGATAGTAGATTTTAAACACAGATATCAATATATTCGCGAAACCATGGGCCAAATATTGTAAAATTGCGTTTTTAGTTTTCCACTCTGAGGTCAGTAATTCAAAAATGATTTAAATAATTAAGCGAAATGTGCATAGAGAAGAAGTATGCCTATCAAATTAAAGACGATATCATGTAAAATTTAAGCAGATTCAAGTTTTCGGTGCAGAAGGACGGGTAAGTATTTATAATGTCCTTTTAAACTTTCATCTTTGAAATTTCGCAATATATGTTTTTGAAAAAATTATATGTTAAGGACTTATGTAAACTCGATAACATCCTCGAATTGCGTTCTTCTAACTTTATCGGCTTAGAAAATTACCTATTCGTCCTTGTGAATGCAAAAAATGTTGATTTTTTTTTTAATTCTAAAGAAATTTCCTCTTGCATTTGGTACCCATAATATTATTATACATTCAAAGTCCTTTTCAAATAAATCCTGACGTCAGAGAGAAAAAACAAAAACGCCACTTTAAATAAAAAAGTAGGTTTCCAACCCATTTATTTGTTTTTTTTTTATGGTAGGAGAGCTTCTCAAACAATACAGAAGCAATTTTTTCGATTCAAGTTGTTGAAAAGTAATGAATCTCTAAAACCCGAGACTAATCCCGGGATTCCGGCATTGTAATAACGACGTCCCGAAAATCCCGCGATCGGAAAGAGCTGAAATATTAACATCTATGGTTTATTTCTTTATTTTTAATTATTTTCATTTAAAAAATAATTCAATCTGTAATTTTTTTCGTGAAGGCTGCTGCGCATTTTCTTCCATGAAAAAAAAACAGCAACACCTTCCACACAAAAAATTTCTAAAAAATTAACGGTAATTTTTAGCGAGTTGAAACTTGCACTTTCTTACACTTCAATTGAATGGGCTACAAAACTGCATACCCGAAAATTTGCAAAATTTTAAAAATGTTTAAATTTTGATGACAATATTTTGAAGTTTGATTAATTTTTTTGCAATTTGTGCAAGCTGTTAAACTTTTATTTTTGTGGTTTCTGTTATAGATTGAATTATATTTTAAATGAAAATAAAGAAATAAAAATAATTTGCAAACAAAAGCATTTTGAATTTCGTTGCTAATTAGTTGAACGCATCTGTACATGTACGGTAATGACAAAAAAATTATGTTAGAAAAATAAACTTAAATGTCAAACACATAAACGAAGTATATTTATGATTAAACTTTTCGTTATAACTAATTAATGCAGAGATTTGAAATTTGCTTTATTTTAATATTCTATAAGTTTACTCTACGCGCACCTACGTCGAAATTAAAAAACATTGCTTGAAGCATGCAAGAGTTATTATTCTTTATCTTAGGCCTAAAAGCATTTCCAAAATTAGAAAAAAAAAACACTTTTTTCTTCTCCTACAAATTTCTAATTTATTATTTAGTGCTTGATGTCCAGATTTGTATGTGCATTGTATGTATGTATGTATGTATGTATGTATGCTAATATGCTCATTAATGTGCATAGATATAAGGATAAAATTACAAGTGAGCGAACCCTTTTCCGCATACACCTATACACATATATATAACAAGTTTAAATTATCCACATTTTGTACAATTACAACGCGTTAATGGGTGAATTAAATTAGATAAGCTTGCCGGAGCGTAGCATTTTAATGGTTCGAGCCTAAAAAGTTTGGTGTATTTATATATGTTTGAAAGTACATTAGGCTTGGTCGAAAAAAAGTTAAGGTTTGCATGCTAATTTTTAAACCGAATATAGCCGGTAATTTTGGCTTTTGTACTTTCGGACCAAAAAGTTGCCAGGTAATCACGAACGATCGAGAAAAAGTCGCGCAAGGTCTAGAAAAATAAAACACACAGATAGCCCAATCCAAATAAAACAAATCTCGAAAAAATCCCGAAACGTCCCAACCAAAAATTAATAACACTTTGCCTTTTGTTTTTACTTTATATTTATGTAAGAAATTCTCGGCATTTCTTGTCCAAGCTATCAAAAGTCAAAAATTTTTAAGACAGGTGAAAATCGTATAAAATTCTGTTAGTACTAGTATCTTTGCAAAAAAACATTATTCTTTCACTTTGTCTTTTCGACTGAAAAATTTGAAAATATAGCGCACGCTTTGGTGGAAAGTTGCTAAGTCCAGTTTTTTTTCAAATTTTTCTAGGGAGACTGAAAACATTGGAAACTCATTTTATTTAAGAGCTTATTTTGAATAAATTTCAATGAAATCCACAACGTTTAGGAAAAGGTTTGTATTTTTTTTGGGACTTACCAAATTTTTCGCGACTACTTTCGATTTGAAAAATTTGCGCATCACTGCTTAGATGCGGCTAGAAAAGTTGGTATTTCGTTTAGGAAGCAAAACCTATTTAATTTTTCTTGCTTCTTGCATCATTGTTGGTAGTAATATAATTGCTTTTTACATAAGTCAGCTTGATGTCTGCCAGAAAGGCGTTGTAGCCGATATGAATTTTTCCTAGATAGTACCCGGGAGTCTTCCTTTGAATCGCTCTGATAGTAGCTGCATCTTTTTTGGCCAAAACTTATTATGGCTAGATAAATAGATGATTTACAAAAAAAACATGAGTCTTATATTGATTGGCATCTGATTTTTGACTACCGAGGGGCCTCAAAGGGTCGCCATTTATCTTGAAGTTTTATTTAAAAAGTTTGAATACAGTTTCTTTTAAATATTCGTATGAAAGAAAATAAAATGCCACTTACCAATAAAACCCACTTTTCAAAAATGTTGCCAAATCATTCAAATTGAAATTAAAAGAGCAACCTCTGCAACAGCAAAGGTGTAAAAAGCCTTTCGGTAAATAGTTCACAATTACCAGTATCAAGATAAGCTACGAAATCGAAAAAAAATCTCTATAGAAATCGCATATTATATCTTAATATTCTTATTCTTTAACAACTGTATCTTAGCCAATATGTCCTAGGCCTATGCATGGATGTACAGTTAAGAAATAAGAAAAATCTGATAACACTGCAAGGAAAATCTCAAGTTTTGAAATGACACACACATAAACGCCGACACACGTGACCTTAAGATCGCTTATGAGTCTGAATACCGTTTTTGCAGCTCAGCTTATTTTCCCAAGATATTCTCACTTTTATGAAAAATAATTCAGACTTTAACACGGAACATATTAAAAAAAAAAAAACAATACAAATCTTTTGTAATTTAGTATTAGAGCCAGTTCTGTTGCCAAAAAATCAAGCTACTAGCGATGAAAATCAATAGATAAATACAAGTACCAGGTTGACCGAGCTTTGCCCGGAGTGCATATGCTTTTTAAGCTTTTCATGATTTGGATAGCTTTAAAAAGATATTTTGGAAATAAACAAAAAAAAAAATAGGATTTCGATATTTAATAAGCAAATTCCTTACTCTAAAATTTATGTGGCAACCCGATTGGAAATACATATCTTTAAATCGTATATGTATACGTGTATACATAAAAAAAAAATTGATTGAAATTAACAAAATAAAAATGTAATGTAATGTAAATGTAATGGAAACGTGGCAACCCTGATGGAAAATATTTTCTGACCAAGTTCTAACCCATATTACCTTTCATTTGATATCCTTATTGCGATGTTTTAGAAAAATTGTGTGCAATCGAAAATAAGTGGCAACCTTACACTATTATCTTAAGGGATAACATTTTCGTTATAGGGAAAGCATTGTTTAGAAACCTTTTTTTAGTACCCATGAATAGTAATATTTTGCCTTTTATTCTAAACAAAAAATTAAATAAATATGCCATGCAAAATAGGTGGCAACCCTATTAAAAATATTTTTGAACTAGGGAACTTTTCAAATACCTTTCTATTGATACCCATATTATTATGTTTTAATTAATTTGTAATTAGTTTCGAATAGGTGGCAACGTTATACGACTCTTCTCGGAGATAGTGCCTACTCAGATAACCTTAAAATCCAAAACATTATCTGTGTACAAAATTTCATCAAAATCGTTAGAGCCGTTTCCGAGAACGCTATGGATATATATAT